>NC_041392.1:596980493-596981213 GCF_002162155.2 Triticum dicoccoides | reverse complement strand
ACTTCGCACTTTGCTAGGTGAATGAACCTCGGCTGGGGGGCATGCATTCATAGCTTAGGATTCCCTTCGTGCCGACACGAGGGAGGAGGGGGGCTGCAAGCTACTTCGCACTTTGCTATGTGAAGCTCGGTTGGGGGGAGGGAGGGGGCATGCATTCATAGTATAATATTCCCAATTCGTGCCGACACGAGGGGTGAGGTGCCACATCGAAGTTGCATTTGGTATTTCAAAATCAAACCACCCTTTTGATACATAAATTTGGTCCACATGCAAGTGTGTTCATGTTCTGACCCTCTCTCGCGTCATTTTTTCGCCAAATTTATGAACATTAGACAAGTCGGAGAACGCAACAAACACGGTTCACTCAAACTAACTGTGTGCCACGCCAGTGCCCCTGTCACGCACACATTCGCACAGTACATTGGGCTCCACGAGGCTCCCCCTCTCAAAAATATCTGCCCGCCTCGAGGGTTTTTCTGTTTCATAACACACATTTGTTATCTCCAGACCGTGTGCGATGTTTCTTGTTCCCAATCCCGCCTGCATCCCTAGAAAATATCTGCCTCCCTCGAGGTTTTTTCCGTTTCATAACACACGGTTGTTAACTCCGGACCATGTGCGATGCACAATCCTCAAAATTTTCAATAGCCCGGCATTTCGCTCCTGCTTTTGACTGCCGCGTAGTAAAATTTTCAGTACCCGCGTCATTTCCTCAAACAC
>NC_041392.1:596961594-596980252 GCF_002162155.2 Triticum dicoccoides | reverse complement strand
GGTGTGCGCACACACACACACCCACTCCCTCGCTCGAAACCGTAGCAAGGTCCCCACCACCGCCGCCGCAAGCCCTCCATTGTCAACATCAGCCGGTTTGCCCGTGCAGCTTATCCACTGATCTCCATACCCACGCCGCCCTGAGTTTCTTAGATGATGCCTGCCAAACGTCCACTTTCCCATAGATCTCCATCCCCATCCCCACCCCCACTCCAGAGTGTCGCAGCTTAAGCCGTGCTACGCTTCCCGTGGAGCCCAAGGAGCGACTGGCCCAAAAGAGGTGTATAACGCTCTCTGGCACTCAAGCAGCGAGCTAGAGTATGCGGCATGTCTTGGCTGACGGCTATGACATCGAGGTCATCGACAGTGATGGCCTGAGATGGGCTATGTCACAGGTTAAGTGGCCCACCCCCAACCCCTCGGGTTCAACGGCCGTTGATCTCATCCATGGCCCCGCTACCGATCTCCTCTGGCTCGCTGTCAACAATTTTCCATTCTACATCGCCATCGAGATCCTTTTGTCATTTCTGAAGGACGCGTTCTGCGACACGGGCTTGGGATACATAGCTTCCAAGTCAGACCTCATCGACAGCGACCATGAGGAGGGCACCTCTCCGGCTCTTCCAAGGGGAAAGAGCCCATCAGCTCTTCCAAGGGGAAAGCGCCCATCCACGACATCAGGGAGAGCACCCTACAACCATGCTAGCTCTTCCAAGGGGAAGGAGCCCATTTGCGACAACATGGAGCGCATCCAGGGTCCGTGCTCTTCCCACAGGAACGAGCCCATTTGTGACAAGTGAGGAAACCCATGATTTGTTTTGCCATAGCTCTTCACGGGGGGAAACCCATGATTTATTTTGTCGAGTCCCTTTTGTAGTGTAGTGAGAATGTGTCGAGTTTTAATTGCTATATCTAGTTGTTTGCAGTATGCCTTATTTATTTCAGCTGTTCACGATGTGATGCTCCATATGTGCAATTATTTACTATGCAGTACATTTCATCTATCCGGTTTTAAACATACCGATAGGAATGCATATATTTGCTTGTTGTTAAGCCTGTTATAGCTAGCATATGCCACTTACAAAGTTTTTTGATTGCTCAGTTGTTTGTAGTTAGCTGTCAGGACCGGATTTTCGGGATATCAATTTCCCAGAAAATGGCCCTTGTGCTCACCAGCCCCAGGATTACTGTTAGCTGATGAGGCACCAACTTGATACATAAACTCCAAGCAAGATACAAAATATGTAGTACAAGACCATTCTGGCGGAAGCGGTTTATAGTGGCTGCTGCCAGGGACAAGCCAGTGAGTACTCTGAATGTACTCGCAAACATTATGAACACGGGTATAATATAACAAATGATAAGCATGCTCTGAAATATTCTATGATCACACGTCAGTCACAAAATAAACATCCATGATGCACGCAAGCAGGTTTTTCATATACAACATGAATATCCAATAAGGAAGTAGAAATAGAATGCACCGATCGGGTGTCTGAAGCGACGCCTCGAAAGGATAATAATATAAAGCATGCCTCAGTCGGGCACCTGAGCGACGTCACATAAAGGGCTTATAGAGGAAATAAGTAGCAAACATGCCACAGTCGGGCGTCTGCGCGACACCACATAAAGTTCTTATAAAGTAAATAAATAACAAGCATGCCACAGTCAGGCGTCTCAGCGACACCACATAAAGGGCTTATAAAGTAAATGAATAACGAGCATGCCACAGTCGTGCATCTCCGTGACACCACATAAATGGCTTATATGAGAGTAATCACAGTGAATATCCAAGAGGTAGAACCATCCCAGGGATACTCAATAATTCAAATAATGTAAATGGTTAGTCCATAATAATAATAATCATAGTCATCATGAGTCATAAGTCATGATCCATGTTCTGGTCTTAGCAGTTTTTCCTCCGAAGACCGACACTAAGACCGACACTTGGCCCATCCCAGACTGTAGTCCTTAACCACGGACACAGCTATTCGAATAGATATAATCTCTGCAGAGGGTGTACTCTTTACCCACAAGCAACGGATTCCATTAGTCCATCGTGACTAATTTCGTCTACGGTCTTTTAATTGAAAACACACCTGACCGCACACATCAGTCTAACTTACCGGTGTCTGGAATCACCCACGACACCCGTTAAGTGAAACTCTAAGTGGGGAGGCTACAACCTCGATTAGCATGGGATCACAAAATTTATAACGCGCGCAAACTAGGGGAGCTACCCCCTCGGCTCCAACCGGAAACACCCATGCCCCCGGACTAGGTGGCATGCCTACCGGATGCAGCCGGTATCTTCCACCATGGCCTCTCTGTATGGTGTGTGCTAGGAAGGGGTTGACAACTTACTGTACCGTACCCTACCTATGGCAGGGACAAGTGGTAGTATGAAACAAGTATGGGGGTTACTGGAACAAGACTCGATATATGGTTGACTCAGGAGGTTAAAGCATTTCCTGCATGATAAGCATAAGAAATATATTTCACACCATTCAGATAGAATCACCACTCATCATACCCCACCATGCCTTACCGGACATAGCCATCTCGACGAAGAACTAGGGACAAGCTCGTGTCTAACCAAGACAGAGACTTTCCCAGATTCCTTCCGGTAGGCATGAAAGGCATACAAGGGTGATCACTATCAGAAGCATTTCAAAATCCCAATAGCAAGGAATCATCATCATGCACCCATGAATATGATCATAGCACCATATAAAATACCGAATACTTCACGTCAAGGTGGTGTCGTATTTGCATCAAACGACACATAAGAAATATTATGCCGGGGTTCAGAGTGCTTGCCTTCAAGAGTATGCATGTGGGGGTGCACTTTTTGGAAGTTGCCTCCTTCAAAATCCTCTTTTACGAAAATGTGAATTAACACCTAGTTTCAAAACAGTACAAAAAGTTGTTTGTAAAATTTTCAAATAAATATGAAAATAAACTAGAGAAAATTTGAGAAACAACAGAAAAAGAATCAAATCAATTGGACTTATATTTAGAAAGTTATAGCCAGTCAAAGTCTGTTTTTAATAAAATCAGAAAAAGAAAACGGTTTCGGGGAGTAATACATTTTCGAACAGGAGGAAATGTACTCTGGGTTTTACGCTTCCACTAAAGCTAGCGTGTGCCGTCGCTAGGTCACTGACAGTGGGTCCATCAGGCCTACTGGTCAGGTTTGACCTGTCGCCCGCGCCTTCTTTCTCCTTTGGCCGAGCAGAGGCGGAGCTCCGGAGATTGCCGCCGACGAACGGCGGCTCCCCACGGGATTCCGAGGGCAGGGATGGATCCGCCAGTCCAGGGCAGTCCTCCCAGTGGTCGAGAGGGTCGTGGGAACAAAGGGGGTCGCCAGCGGCGAGCTTCGTGGCGGACGGTGGCTTCTGGTGGATCGGGGTCTCGAGCTACGGTGGCTCTCGATCGGGTTTGAGAGGTGGCGTGGCTCCGCAAGGTCAAGGGGAGTCAGACGGTGGCACTGGATGGACTGGGGAGGCCCTTCTCGCGACGAACGGGACCGGAGCATGGTGGCGGCCGAACTGACCGGAGACAGGGAAGACGGCCTCCCTCCATCGATTACTGGCTATGGGAGCACTAGGGAAATGGCCTGAGGTCGCCTGAGGGTCTAGACGAGCTCGGAGCTCCTTTTATAGGCGGTCGAGGTCAGTTTCGACGGCGGTAGTGGATAGGAACGGCGAACCGCCATTCTGTAGGAAGGGGCGCGTGGCGATGGATGGCAGGGTCTGGCAGGGCGAGAGGATGAGCTTGAGCTGTTCCAGTGGTAGCTGGCGGGCGAGGGTGGTCGGGGCAGTGCCGGCCATGGCAGATGCGTGTTGCGGACGCCGGCGTGCCGCCAAGGGACTCTGACGGTGGCGCTGCAGGGCGCCAGGGGCGACTTGGATGGTTCTGGTGAGCGGGTGAGGACGGGCGTGGCTCTACAGGCGAGCAAGGGCCAGGGCGCGGGGTAAGCGAACGCGGCGGCTCGGTTGCGCGCGCGCGCGCACAACGTGCGCTCTGGGCGCGCCCAGAGCACGCGCGCCATGTTCTCGACGGAATGCCAACGTGTGCTAGAGGGCTAGGATGAGGCTGGTAGTTAACAGGCCTAGCTTAGAGGTAGCTAGAAGCTTAGTGGACATGGTGGTTTATCCAGAGGGGTAAGATCACAGTGCAAGAATGAAACTATGCCAAAACTGTCCATGAACACAAGGTGCTCGACAAAATGCCATGGTCATCTAGGCATCTATTTGGGTGGCTAAAATCTCCAGATCATAGTCTATTTAGGTGAATGGGATGGTAGCAAGGTTACTTTGGCAAGACCAAAAACTTGTTAGTGCAAGTTTTTGACAAAACCAAATCTGGACAGAAAATAAAGGGCATTATTGCATGTGCTTAAAATCTTCTAGTGGGTCCAATCTCCTGGACTTAAGGGTTTGGTCGAGTGGTTTATGAGCAGGAGAAAAATCATGGGTAGTAGGGCAAGATAAAATATGGTTGCAGTAGAAAATACCCAACTGGACAAGAGAGAAAAAGAGGATGATTTGCTCAAATTTTTCAAAGACCACCAATAGGTTTTTTTGCATAAAGTTGAATTATACACTACTACTCACATCTACCAATTTTGGTGGAATTTATAAAGAAATATTTAAATAGGTTGTAGTGCAAATTACAAACTGGACCAGATTTGAAAACTTGGGGTCGGGCTCAAAATTTCCAAATGACTAAAAGAGGTTTATGCATAAAAGTGATGTGGGAACATCACATGACATCCCCAAATTTTGGTGGGGATTTTAAAGAAGTATTTGAAAGGGTTGTAGTGTAAATGGAACCCTAAAACTTATGAAAAATCACTTTAAAAGAAATAAAGCTCAGGAAAAATAATTGTAGAAATAATTCCACTGACAGAAGAAATGTTCTTGGGAAGATATACAAGTCCAACAATATTTTTGAAAGGTTTTCACTTGGAGTGAAAAATCCACAATTCAGGAGAAAAGAGTGGTTCTGAATTAAAAGAAAATCCAGAATACAAAATTTTAATTTACCATGGCAAAATTTTAATTAATAAATCATGGTTAAATTCTGGGGGTGTTACAACACTACCCCCCTTAAGAAAAATCTCGTCCTCGAGATTTGCTAAGGGCTGCTTTAAAAAGAACTACTCCTGTTGGAAATATGCCCTAGAGGCAATAATAAATTGATTATTATTATATTTCCTTGTTCATGATAATCATTTATTATCCATGCTAGAATTTTATTGATAGGAAACTCAGATACATGTGTGGATACATAGACAACACCATGTCCCTAGTAAGCCTCTAGTTGACTAGCTCGTTGATCAATAGATGGTTACGGTTTCCTGACCATGGACATTGGATGTCGTTGATAACGGGATCACATCATTAGGAGAATGATGTGATGGACAAGACCCAATCCTAAGCATAGCACTAGATCGTGTAGTTCGTATGCTAAAGCTTTTCTAATGTCAAGTATCATTTCCTTAGACCATGAGATTGTGCAACTCCCGGATACCGTAGGAGTGCTTTGGGTGTGCCAAACGTCACAACGTAACTGGGTGGCTATAAAGGTACACTACGGGTATCTCCGAAAGTGTCTGTTGGGTTGGCACGAATCGAGACTGGGATTTGTCACTCCGTGTAAACGTAGAGGTATCTCTGGGCCCACTCGGTAGGACATCATCATAATGTGCACAATGTGATCAAGGAGTTGATCACGGGATGATGTGTTACGGAACGAGTAAAGAGACTTGCCGGTAACGAGATTGAACAAGGTATCGGGATACCGACGATCGAATCTCGGGCAAGTATCGTACCGATAGACAAAGGGAATTGTATACGGGATTGATTATGTCCTTGACATCGTGGTTCATCCGATGAGATCATCGTGGAACATGTGGGAGCCAACATGGGTATCCAGATCCCGCTGTTGGTTATTGACCGGAGAGTCATCTCGGTCATGTCTGCATGTCTCCCGAACCCGTAGGGTCTACACACTTAAGGTTCCGTGACGCTAGGGTTATAGAGATATTAGTATGCAGTAACCCGAAAGTTGTTTGGAGTCCCGGATGAGATCCCGGACGTCACGAGGAGTTCCGGAATGGTCCGGAGGTAAAGAATTATATATAGGAAGTGCTATTTCGGCCATCGGGACAAGTTTCGGGGTCACCAGTATTGTATCGGGACCACCGGAAGGGGCCCGGGGGTCCACCGGGTGGGGCCACCTACCCCGGGGGGCCACATGGGCTGTAGGGGGTGCGCCTTGGCCTATATGGACCAAGGGCACCAGCCCCTAGAGGCCCATGCGCCAAAGGGACAAGAGGAGGGGAGAGTCCTAAAAGGGGAAGGCACCTCCGAGGTGCCTTGGGGAGGATGGACTCCCCCCCCCCCTTGGCCGCACCCTTCCTTGGAGGAAGGGGCAAGGCTGCGCCCTCCCCCTCTCCCTTGGCCCTATATATAGTGGGGGGAAGGGAGGGCAACCTGACCTAAGCCCTGGCGCCTCCCTCTCCCTCCCATGACACATCTTCCTCCTCCCGCAGCGCTTGGTGAAGCCCTGTTGGAATCCCGCTACTTCCACCACCACGCCGTCGTGCTGTTGGATCTCCATCAACCTCTGCTTCCCTCTTGCTGGATCAAGAAGGAGGAGACGTCGCTACTCCATACGTGTGTTGAACATGGAGGTGCCGTCCGTTCGGCGCTAGGATCATCGGTGATTTGAATCACGACGAGTACGACTCCATCAACCCTGTTCTCTTGAACGCTTCCGCGCGCGATCTACAAGGGTATGTAGATCCACTCCTCCCTTGTTGCTAGATGACTGCATAGATAGATCTTGGTGACACGTAGGAAAATTTTGAATTGATGCTACGTTCCCCAATAGTGGCATCATGAGCTAGGTCTATTGCGTAGATTCTATGCACGAGTAGAACACAAAGTAGTTGTGGGCGTTGATTTTGTTCAATATGCTTGCCGTTACTAGTCTTATCTTGATTCGGCAGCATCATGGGATGAAGCGGCCCGGACCAACCTTACACGTACGCTTACGTGAGACCGGTTCCACCGACAAACATGCACTAGTTGCATAAGGTGGCTGGCGGGTGTCTGTCTCTCCCACTTTAGTCGGATCGGATTCGATGAACAGGGTCCTTATGAAGGGTAAATAGCAATTGGCATATCACATTGTGGTCTTTGCGTAGGTAAGAAACGTTCTTGCTAGAAACCCATAGCAGCCACGTAAAACATGCAAACAACAATTAGAGGACGTCTAACTTGTTTTTGCAGGGTATGCTATGTGATGTGATATGGCCAAAGGATGTGATGAATGATATATGTGATGTATGAGATGATCATGTTCTTGTAATAGGAATCACGACTTGCATGTCGATGAGTGTGACAACCGGCAGGAGCCATAGGAGTTGTCTTAATTTATTTATGACCTGCGTGTCAACATAAATGTCATGTAATTACTTTACTTTATTGCTAACCGTTAGCTGTAGTAGTAGAAGTAATAGTTGACGAGACAACTTCAAGAAGACACGATGATGGAGATCATGATGATGGAGATCATGGTGTCATGCCGGTGACGATGATGATCATGGAGCCCCAAAGATGGAGATCAAAAGGAGCAATATGATATTGGCCATATCATGTCACTATTTGATTGCATGTGATGTTTATCATGTTTATGCATCTTGTTTACTTAGAACAACGGTAGTAAATAAGATGATCCCTCATTAAAATTTCAAGAAGGTGTTCCCCCTAACTGTGCACCGTTGCGACAGTTCGTTGTTTCAAAGCACCACGTGATGATCGGGTGTTTGATTCCAACGTTCACATACAACGGGTGTAAGACAGATTTACACATGCAAACACTTAGGTTGACTTGACGAGCCTAGCATGTGTACAGACATGGCCTCGGAACACAGAAGACCGAAAGGTCGAGCATGAGTCGTATGGTAGATACGATCAGCATGAAGATGTTCACCGATGTTGACTAGTCCGTCTCACGTGATGATCGGACACGGCCTAGTTGACTCGGATCATGTAATCACTTAGATGACTAGAGGGATATCTATCTGAGTGGGAGTTCATAAGATGAACTAAATTATCCTGAACATAGTCAAAAGGTCTTCGTAAATTATGTCGTAGCTCGCGCTTTAGTTCTACTGTTTAGATATGTTCCTAGAGAAAAAATTAGTTGAAAGTTGATAGTAGCAATTATGCGGACTAGGTCCGTAAACTGAGGATTGTCCTCATTGCTTCATAGAAGGCTTATGTCCTTAATGCACCGCTCAGTGTGCTGAACCTCGAACGTCGTCTGTGGATGTTGCGAACATCTGACATACACGTTTTGATGACTACATGATAGTTCAGTGCGTAATGCTAAATGGTTTAGAATTGAGGCACCAAAGACGTTTTTGAAACATCGCAGAACATATGAGATGTTCCAAGGACTGAAATTGGGATTTCAGGCTCGTGCCCACGTCAAGAGGTATAAGACCTCCGATGATTTTTCTTAGCATGCAAACTAAGAGAGAAAAGCTCAATTGTTGAGCTTGTGCTCAGATTGTCTGAGTACAACAATCGCTTGAATCGAGTGGGAGTTGATCTTCCATATGAAATAGTGATGGTTCTCCGAAGTCATTACCACTAAGTTGCTTGAGCTTCGTGATGAACTATAATATATCAGGGACATATATGATGATCCTTGAGATATTCGCGATGTTTGACACCAAAGTAGAAATCAAGAAGGAGCATCAATTGTTGATGGTTGTTGAAACCACTAGTTTCAAGAAGGGCAAGGGCAAGAAGGGATACTTCATGAAACGGCAATTCAGCTGCTGCTCTAGTGAAGAAACCCAAGGTTGAACCCAAGCCCGAGACTAAGTGCTTCTGTAATAAGGGGAACAGCCACTGGAGCAGAATTACCCTAGATACTTGGTAGATGAGAAGGCTGGCAAAGTCAATAGAAGTATATTGGATATGCATTGTGTTAATGTGTACTTTACTAGTACTCCTAGTAGCACCAGGGTATTAGATACCAGTTCGGTTGCTAAGTGTCAGTAACTCGAAATAAAAGCTATGGAATAAACGGAGACTAGCTAAAGGTGAGATGACGACATGTGTTGGAAGTGTTTCCAATGTTGATATGATCAAGCAACGCATGCTCCCTCTACCATCGAGATTGGTGTTTGCGTTGAGCATAGACATGATTGGATTATGTCTATCGCAATACGGTTATTCATTTAAGGAGAGAGTAATGGTTACTCTGTTTATTTGAATAATACCTTCAATGGTCTTACACCTAAAATGAATGGTTTATTGAATCTCGATCGTAGTGATACACATGTTCATGCCAAAAGATAGTAATGATAGTACCACCTACTTGTGGCGCTGCCATGTTAGTCATATCGGTATAAAACGCATGAAGAAGCTCCATGTTGATGGATCTTTGGGCTCACTCGTTTTTGAAAAGTTTGAGACATGCGAACCATGTCTATTGGTGTATATGCATGAAAAAACTCCATGCAAATGGACCATTTGGACTCACTTGATCTTGAATCACTTGAGACATGCAAATCATACCACATGGGCAAGATGACTGAAAGCCTCGTTTTAGTAAGACGGAACAAGATAGCAACTCGTCGGAAGTAACACATTTTGATATGTGCAGCCCAATGAGTGCTGAGGCGTATAGTGGATATCGTTATGTTCTTCACAGATGATTTGAGTAGATGTTGAGTATATTTACTTGATGAATCACGAGTCTGAATTATTGAAAGGTTCAAGTAATTTCAGGGTGAAGTTGAAAGATCGTCGTGACAAGAGGATAAAATATCTATGATATGATCATAGAGGTGAATATCTGAATTACGAGTTTGGCACAGAATTAAGACATTGTGGAAATCGTTTCACAATTAATACAGCCTGGAACACCATAGTGTGATGGTGTGTCCGTACATCATAACTGCACCCTATTGGATATGATGCATACCATGATGTCTCTTATCGAATTACCACGATAGTTCATGGGTTAGGCATTAGAGACAACCACATTCACTTTAAATAGGGCACCATGTAATTCCGATGAGATGACACCATATGAACTATGGTTTAGAGAAACCTAAGCTGTCATTTCTTAAAAGTGTGGGGCTGCGACGCTTATGTGAAAAAGTTTCAGGCTGATAAGCTCGAACCCAAAGCGGATAAATGCATCTTCATAGGACACCGAAAACAGTTGGGTATACCTCCTGTCTCAGATCCGAAAGCAATAAGGGATTGTTTCTAGAATCGGGTCCTTTCTCGAGAAAAAGTTTCTCTCGAAGGAATTGAGTGGGAGGATGGTGGAGACTTGATGAGGTTATTGAACCGTCACTTCAACTAGTGTATAGCAGGGCACAAAGAGTTGTTCCTGTGGCACCTACACCAATTGAAGTGGAAGCTTATTGATCATGAGACTTCGGATCAAGTCACTCCCAAACCTCGTAGGATGACAAGGATGCGTACTACTTCAGAGTGGTACGTAATCCTGTCTTGGAAGTCATGTTGCTAGACAACAATGAACCTACGAGCTATGGAGAAGCGATGGTGGGCCCGTATTCTGATAAAATGGCTCAAGGCCATAAAATCCGAGAGAGGATCCATGTATGAAAACAAAGTGTAGACTTTGGCAGAACAGCTCGATGGTCGTAAGGCTGTTGAGTGCAGATGAATTTTAAAAGGAAGACGGACAATGATGGTAAGTATCACCATTAAGAAAGCTCGACTTGTCGTTAAGATGTTTTCCGACAAGTTCAAGGAGTTGACTGCGATGAGACTTTCTCACTCGTAGCGATGCTAAGAGTCTGTTGGAATTATATTAGCAATTACTACATTATTTATGAAATCTTGCAGATAGGATGTCAAAACATTGTTTCCTCGACGATTTTTTGAGGAAAGGTTGTATGTGATACAACCGGAAGGTTTTGTCAATCCTGAAAGATGCTAATAAGTATGCAAAGCTCCAGCTATCCTTTTGAGGACTAGAGTAAGCATCTCGAAGTTGGAATGTATGCTTTGATGAGATGATCAAAGATTTTGGGTGTATACAAAGTTTATGAGAAACTTGTATTTCCGAAGAAGTGAGTGGGAGCACTATAGAATTTCTGATGAGTATATGTTGTTGACATATTGTTGATCAGAAATGACGTAGAATTTCTGGAAAGCATATAGGGTTATTTGGAAAGTGTTTTCAATGGAAAGCCTGGATTAAGCTGCTTGAGCATTGAGCATCAAGATCTATAAGGATAGATCAAAACGCTTAATGGAACTTTCAAATGAGCACATACCTTGACATGATCTTGAAGGTGTTCAAGATGGATCAGTCAAAGAAGGAGTTCTTGCCTGAGTTGTAAGGTATGAAGTTATGACTTAAAGCTCGACCATGGCAGAATAGAGAGAAAGGACGAAGGTCGTCCCCTATGCTTAAGACGTAGGCTCTATAGTATGCTATGCTGTGTACCGCACCTGAAGTGTGCCTTGCCATGAGTCAGTCAAGGGGTACAAGAGTGATCCAAGAATGGATCACAGGACAGCGGTCAAAGTTATCCTTAGTAACTAGTGGACTAAGGAATTTTCTCGATTATGGAGGTGGTAAAAGAGTTCGTCGTAAAGGGTTATGCCGATGCAAACTTTGACACTAATCCAGATTATTCTGAGTAGTAAACTGGATTCGTATAGTAGAACAGTTATTTGGAATAGCTCCAAATAAAACGTGGTAGCTGCATCTAGGAGATGACATAGAGATTTGTAAAGCACACACGGATCTGAAAGGTTCAGACCCGTTGACTATAACCTCTGTCACAAGCATAACATGATCAAACCCAGAACTCATCGAGTGTTAATCACATGGTAATTGTGAACTAGATTATTGACTCTAGTAAACTCTTTGGGTGTTAGTCACATGGGGATGTGACCTTGAGTGTTAATCACATATCGATGTGAACTAGATTATTGACTCTAGTGCAAGTGGGAGACTGTTGGAAATATGCCCTAGAGGCAATAAGAAATTGATTATTATTATATTTCCTTGTTCATGATAATCGTTTATTATCCATGCTAGAATTGTATTGATAGGAAACTCAGATACATGTGTGGATACATAGACAACACCATGTCCCTAGTAAGCCTCTAGTTGACTAGCTCGTTGATCAATAGATGGTTACGATTTCCTGACCATGGACATTGGATGTCGTTGATAACGGGATCACATCATTAGGAGAATGATGTGATGGACAAGACCCAATCCTAAGCATAGCACTAGATCGTGTAGTTCGTATGCTAAAGCTTTTCTAATGTCAATTATCATTTCCTTAGACCATGAGATTGTGCAACTCCCGGATACCGTAGGAGTGCTTTGGGTGTGCCAAACGTCACAACGTAACTGGGTGGCTATAAAGGTACACTACGGGTATCTCCGAAAGTGTCTGTTGGGTTGGCACGAATCAAGACTGGGATTTGTCACTCTGTGTAAACGGAGAGGTATCTCTGGGCCCACTCGGTAGGACATCATCATAATGTGCACAATATGATCAAGGACTTGATCACGGGATGATGTGTTATGGAACGAGTAAAGAGACTTGCCGGTAACGAGATTGAACAAGGTATCGGGATACCGACGATCAAATCTCGGGCAAGTATCGTACCGATAGACAGAGGGAATTGTATACGGGATTGATTAAGTCCTTGACATCATGGGAGCCAACATGGGTATCCAGATCCCGCTGTTGGTTATTGACCGGAGAGTCATCTCGGTCATGTCTGCATGTCTCCCGAACCCGTAGGGTCTACACACTTAAGGTTCGGTGATGCTAGGGTTATAGAGATATTAGTATGCGGTAACCCAAAAGTTGTTCGGAGTCCCGGATGAGATCCCGGACGTCACGAGGAGTTCTGGAATGGTCCGGAGGTAAAGAATTATATATAGGAAGTGCTATTTCGGCCATCGGGACAAGTTTCGGGGTCACCGGTATTGTACCGGGACCACCGGAAGGGTCCCGGGGGTCCACCGGGTGGGGCCACCTACCCCGGGGGGCCACATGGGCTGTAGGTGGTGCGCCTTGGCCTATATGGGCCAAGGGCACCAGCCCCTAGAGGCCCATGCGCCAAAGGGACAAGAGGAGGGGAGAGTCCTAAAAGGGGAAGGCTCCTCCGAGGTGCCTTGGGGAGGATGGACTCCTCCCCCCCTTGGCCGCACCCTTCCTTGGAGGAAGGGGCAAGGCTGCGCCCTCCCCCTCTCCCTTGGCCCTATATATAGTGGGGGGAAGGGAGGGCAACCTGACCTAAGCCCTGGCGTCTCCCTCTCCCTCCCACGACACATATTCCTCCTCCCGCAGCGCTTGGCGAAGCCCTGTTGGAATCCCGCTACTTCCACCACCACGCCGTCGTGCTGTTGGATCTCCATCAACCTCTCCTTCCCTCTTGCTGGATCAAGAAGGAGGATACGCCGCTGCTCCGTACGTGTGTTGAACGCGGAGGTGCCGTCCGTTCGGCGCTAGGATCATCGGTGATTTGAATCACGACGAGTACAACACCATCAACCCCGTTCTCTTGAACGCTTCCGCGCGCGATCTACAAGGGTATGTAGATCGACTCCTCCCTTGTTGCTAGATGACTGCATAGATAGATCTTGGTGACACGCAGGAAAATTTTGAATTTATGCTACGTTCCCCAATAACTCCTACTATCTTAAAGTAATACCACAAAAATAACCATCCTACTCATGCAATAAAATGTGGCTACAGTGAGTGGGCAATTAAGTGGTGTGAAACTAAAGTGTGGAATACTCGCGCTGCGTGGAAAAATCTATGGTTGGGGGAAAACGAGATACTTCTACTTTTGGTTACAGTAAATTTAGAATAAAATTCTAAATTTCTAAAATACGCTGGTCGCACTCGAGAGCATAGTGCTCTCTCTGGCTGACAGATGGACCCGGGGCCCACTATCAGTCTCTTCTTCTGCCTCTGGCTCTCTCTTCTTCTTCTCTCTTGCGCGCTTTCGCGCGCTTTCTCCACCGGCGACATCTAGCGCGTAGAGCATCTAGGCCGTACTGCGGTAGTGCACGGCGTGCTAGCTGCCGGTGCAGCGTGCACTCACCTCGTGGGCCAGTGCGCTGTCGGCACTGCTCGCGGATTCGCCTTCGAACCGACGATCAAGCGATGAGCGGCGCTGGTGGACTTCGCCCACCGTACACCGATCTCGAGCTATAAAATGACCGAGGTGCTCCTTTCTTCTTCCTCACACCTGGCCTCGCTTCTCCTTCTCCTTCCTTCTCCTCCATTTATGTTTGCAGGAGCTCGAGATGAGGCTCTAATGGCGGAGGCGATGCCGGACTGGTGCAGGATCCTGGTGTGCGTAGGGTTGGCGGCATTGCTGGGGTTCTCCGTGCTCTTGTGCGCGATGATCCTCGATGATCGTCGTGATGCTGCTTCTCGAGTGTTAGTTCTTTGCGGCAGCGGCAGTAATGAGGATTAGGTGCTAGTGTCGGGTGCTAACTGTTGTCAGTGTGCTGTAGGCAACTGGCACCTGAATAATTACCCACAAATATCTCCTTCAGAGGCTGTGGTGTGTTAGGGAGGTAATCAGTCAGATGCAACATGTGCACGTGGATTTGCAATTACTGCACGTGGTCGAGTGGTTGGGGTTGTGAGTCTGCGGTTGTGGTGCTGTGTGAATAAAAATCTATGTCGTGAATAGATACACGCTGCAACAACTCAGGGAAAAAATCTCATTTCAGAATTTATCGAGAGTGAAATTAGTTAATCAAAATTAACAGCAGTAAAAACTACTCACATTAATTGAAACCAGATATTTAATTCATCGCACAAATTTAGGATACCACACATATGTTGCAACACATAAATAAATGTCGGGAGACAATAAACATAGCAGTGACGTCTACAATTGTCGGGGAAGGCTGATCCACGAACACCTATGGGGATCGGCGGACCGAGCCCCTTTCGGTTCGGTGAGGGCGGAGGTTGAACAAAGAGCGGATCGAGGCAGTACACGCGGGCAGTTTTACCCAGCTTCGGGCCGCACGGATGCGTAAAACCCTACTGCTGCTTGTTTGTGTGTATTGAATTCTTGCTCAGGACCGATAGACGCTGCCAGACTGAGCGTGGGAGTGTTTTTGGTGTTTCGGATGAGCCGAATCGGCCGAACCTCCTCTATGTTGCGCCTGGGCCTCCTTTTATACTTTCAAGGGGTCACCGACAGGTGGCAACGTAGACTAGAAGGGTAAAAATGGAAAAGGATGCGGTAGGTGCAGCTACCGCTACTGTGGATACAGTGCACCCTACCTAACTCTGACGGCAGGGGACAAGGGCATTAAATGCATGTCTGAGTCTCCTAAACAGTGCAAAGGTGACCGTTAGGAGCGCCACCGTTTGCCACGATGGCCTTCTCTTCATCTCCGCTTGCCACCGCGTACCCCTAGCTGCACGGCCTCCTGCCACGTGTGCTTGGGAGAGTCCTAGAGCAACACGTTAGCAGGTGTGCTGGAGCGCGGGAACGAAGTGGGGGCTTCCCGCGGCAAGCTCCTTGCCGCGGTCGCCGTCTTGTCGTGTTTGGGAGCTTGTTGCTCACCGGGCCTCGCCGGGACGCAGGGCGCGTCGCGGCAAGCTTTCTTGGTATGCCTTGAGTGGCCTTCCCGGCAAGCTCCTCCTGCCGGGGTCTTGTCTCTTCCCGGCAAGATCCTCTTGCCGGGGCCTTGGTTGGCCTTCCCGGCAAGCTCCTCTTGCCGGGGCCTTGGTTGGCCTTCCCGGCAAGCTCCTCTTGCCGGGCCTTGGTTTGAGTACTTTGTTCTTGAATGGTCTTCAAGGGAACCACGGAGGGTCTTGGCGGTCACCCGACAAGCCTTGCCGCGGGGCGCTGCAACTGCCCGTGCACAAGTTCGGGGTACTAGGGTAACCCTACTCTAGTACACCGACAGGAGCCCCCGGGCATGGGCCATACACGGTGCCGAGCGCTGTTGGGCCTGGCCCAAAACAGTGCACGGGCACGCGCGGCTGGGTCCACACCAAATCTCGCTCCGTAACCACCGCACCCGCCCAGAACGGCACACGTCAAACGCGGCGTCGTGGGTGACGCGGGCGGCGTGCGTGGGGCTAAGCCCCTCGAGCATGCGTCAGGCCACGATGATGGGGAAGGTTCATGCCCTCCTCCCTGAACGGAGGTAGGCGTGGGGGCGTGGTGCATTTACTGGACGGGGCCGGTGCGCGGTTTTCGGGATGCCCACTCCCCGCGATCACGGGGCGGAGCGAGGCCGCCTCATCCGTCGCCCTGGTTCTGCATCCCCGCCACGCGGCTCCCATGCGCTTGGGGTCGCGGACGGTGGAAATGGGAAACTGGGCCGTCGCAAGCAGAGGCAGCGGGTTAGCCCCGACTCCCTGCTCTTCTCGTGCCTTGATTCGCTGAGCGGGGCGGCCGAGCCCCCACCTCGCTCCTTTATAAAGAGCGGGAGGGGAGCACAGAAACCCGCACTCTCTCATCTCGTCCTTTCTTCAGCTTCTGCTCCCCTTTGTCTCATTCGCCATGGAGAAAGGGAACCCAGGCCCTTCATAGATGGCGGCGAGGGTCACCGCTAGACAGCGCATCTCTCCCTCCTCCGCGCCCGTGGTGGCAGAGCCAGCCATAAGGGGAAGAGGGAGGGGGCGAGGTCGCGGACGAGGTCGAGGACGAGGTCGAGGCGCTCGGGGAAGAGGCGGGCGGGGCGGCGCGCCAGCTTCGCCTCCGCCGGCGGCTCCTCCCCCCATGGCGGTCCATATAGGGGACGACCCTTGCGAGTTCTTCGTCAAGCTGCGCCGGGCGCCTCGTCGTCGCCTCTGGCTTCTAGCTCCGTTTGCGAGCGCGATGGAGTTGGACCCGCCCGAGACGCTGAGACTGCACATGAGGGGCTGTGGAATCAACGGCATGCGAGTCCGCGTTGTATTCCCAGCCCCTAATGTGATGTATCTTGATCGAGGGTGGAAGACGTTCGCCCGTATCCACAGCCTGATGGAGGGGTTTACCCTCCATTTTAAGTTGATGGAGGGCGATCTCCTCTCCGTCAAGGTCTTCGGGTGCTTCGGCACTCGGGCGAAGTGCTGCGTGGACAGCTCCTCCGATAGCAAAGGCTCCTCCTCGAGCGAGAGTGACGAGGAGGAGAGCGACAACGACGACGAGGGTAGCGGGCGGCAGGGTGGCGGGTCCGACTAGGCGTCGGGCGCCGCTTCGCGCGGCACCGGCGACCCCATCATCCGTGTCGCCGGCTTCTTGAACTCCCCGGGGTCGTCTCCTTGGGCGGCTGGCATAGGGAGGCTGTGGAAGGGGAAGAGGGCTGGCGACAAGGCCGTCAGGTCGGAGTACGAGGGCGTGGTGCCCTCGACAGCGTGCTGACGTCCTGCCACCCCGTCTTCGAGCCCCGCTTCCAGCGCCGCCATCGCCGCCCAGCCTTCGGACGGCCCCCGGGATGTTCTCTTGGTGTCTTCTGGCACCCGTAGCTCGCCTAGGCGCTCCTTTTGCCCTTTTCGCCTCCTTGACCTGCCTCCTGATGAGAGGGACAGGAAAGGGATTATGGGTATCTTATCTTTTTAATTTGTAAGCCTTCGAGCCTTAGCTGTATCTAAAACTTGTAATCCTCTCTTTCATGTTTTTCATCCTCTATGGACTGTACTTGAGTGGGATGTTTTTTAATGAAAAGGGGAGGCTTGCCGGGTTTTTTGTCTCGCGAGTTGAACCCACGCCAAGGAGCAAATCCTTGGTATCCCTCCGACAGACATTTCATCTCCCGGCAACAGGCCCTGCCGCCTTCCCACGTCGCTCGACCTTTCTCACGCCTTTGACGGAGGCAGGAACGAGGTGGGTGCGGTCTCTTCGTTTCATCCCTTTGCTGTCGTGACTACGACCAAACTTGGCCCCGAGAATGAGCCCCAGGGCCTAGAGTTGAGGGAGCACGGCAGTTTTCGGGAAGAAACGTGGTTTCGCATTCCCCAGTCCATAAGAGGATGCATGATGAGGGATGAAAGACTTATCTGATATTGCAGCCCCCGGCAACTCTGGCTTGCCGTGGACGATTCTTGGCACTCGCAGCCCCCAGCGATACTGGCTTGCCGGGAAGGCTTTTATCTCCAGCAGAGAACTTTGACGTTCTCGATGCCGGCTTCCGGCAAGCTTGTTGCCAGGAAGGCTTTTGTCTTCAGCAGAGAACTTTGACGTTCTCGATGCCGGCTTCCGGCAAGCTTGTTGCCAGGAAGGCTTTTATCTTCAGCAGAGAACTTTGACGTTCTCGATGCCGGCTTCCGGCAAGCTTGTTGCCAAGAAGGCTTTTATCTTCAGCAGAGAACTTTGACGTTCTCGATGCCGGCTTCCGGCAAGCTTGTTGCCAGGAAGGCTTTTATCTTCAGCAGAGAACTTTGACGTTCTCGATGCCGGCTTCCGGCAAGCTTGTTGCCAGGAAGGCTTTTATCTTCAGCAGACAACTTTGACGTTCTCGATGCCGGCTTCCGGCAAGCTTGTTGCCAGGAAGGCTTTTATCTTCAGCAGAGAACTTTGACGTTCTCGATGCCGGCTTCCGGCAAGATTGTTGCCAAGAAGGCTTTTATCTTCAGCAGAGAACT
>NC_041392.1:596947522-596960969 GCF_002162155.2 Triticum dicoccoides | reverse complement strand
GAAAGGCTTATGGCGAAGAACTCCGTCGTTCTTGACACCGGCTCCCGGCAAGATCGTTGCCGGAAAGGCTTATGGCGAAGAACTTCGTTGTTCTTGACACCGGCTCCCGGCAAGATCGTTGCCGGAAAGCCTTATGGCGAAGAACTTCGTTGTTCTTGACACCGGCTCCCGGCAAGATCGTTGCCGGAAAGGCTTATGGCGAAGAACTTCGTCGTTCTTGAAACCGGCTCCCGGCAAGATCGTTGTCGGAAAGGCTTATGGCGAAGAACTTCATCGTTCTTGACACCAAAAAGATTGGTCCTAAGGGTGTTGCCAGCCCCCGGGCCATAACTGCATTTAAAACATGACAAGTGATTAGCATCTGAAGTGCGCTTAACTCGCTTGCGAATTTTGACTTTTGCTGCATATTCCCTATGCCTGCTGGAATGCTTTCCGGTGCGTACGATCCAGCCAGCAGCGCTTGAGGGAACGTGCCCTTAGCGGCTATTCGGGAACGTCACCTCCCAGAAAGGTTTACCTTCTTGGTTCTAGCGCAACCGCACAACTTGCAGAGCGGACTCGAGGCAACATGGAGCGCAACTAGCCCCGAGAAGGCTCCTTGGCATACAGGTCTATGCAGAAATCTCAAATAAATAGTGCATGCTATCTTCCTGTTCAACCTCTCTTTGTACGTCCACCCTACGCTTTCTAGGGAAACTTGCCGGTGCAGGCACCCTTGCCGCGAGCGCCGAGTGCGGAACTTCAGCAGCCTGCTGGCGGGGTCGCTACCAACAAGCAACCTTGTCGCAACTAGTTGCAGCTCACTTAAGTTGTTGAGCGGACTCAAAACAAAGTAAGGGCGCTAGCGGCTCACTTAAGTTGCTGAGCGGACTCGAAGCAAAGTAAGGGCACTAGCAGCTCACTTAAGTTGTTGAGCGGACTCGAAACAGAGTAAGGGCGCAACTAGCTACGAGTTGATTCCTTCGCGCACAGGTTTTCCATACAAAGAACAAGATCTCCGAGGCGGATAACCTTATATCGAAAGGAAATATCTAAAGTTTCCCATGACTTAGCTTTTCTGTTGCTGCACTGGCGTCGTTCTTTTTCTCGCCCGCTTCTTAGGAGCCATGACGATGAAGAACAGCTGAGCCTTGACGTGGACGGAACAGCTGCCACGGGAAACCCCCTACCTGGCACGCCAAAGATGTCGGGGAAGGCTGATCCACGAACACCTATGGGGATCGGCGGACCGAGCCCCTTTCGGTTCGGTGAGGGCGGAGGTTGAACAAAGAGCGGATCGAGGCAGTACACGCGGGCAGTTTTACCCAGCTTCAGGCCGCACGGATGCATAAAACCCTACTGCTGCTTGTTTGTGTGTATTGAATTCTTGGTCAGGAGCGATGGACGCTGCCAGACTGAGCGTGGGAGTGTTTTTGGTGTTTCAGATGAGCCGAATCGGCCGAACCTCCTCTATGTTGCGCCTGGGCCTCCTTTTATACTTTCAAGGGGTCACCGACAGGTGGCAACGTAGACTAGAAGGGTAAAAATGGAAAAGGATGCGGTAGGTGTAGCTACCGCTACTGTGGATACAGTTCACCCTACCTAACTCTGACGGCAGGGGACAAGGGCATTAAATGCCTGTCTGAGTCTCCTAAACAGTGCAAAAGGTGACCGTTAAGAGCGCCACCGTTTGCCACGATGGCCTTCTCTTCATCTCCGCTTGCCACCGCGTACCCCTAGCTGCACGGCCTCCTGCCACGTGTGCTTGGGAGAGTCCTAGAGCGACACGTTAGCAGGTGTGCTGGAGTGCGGGCACGAAGTGGGGGCTTCCCGCGGCAAGCTCCTTGCCGCGGTCGCCGTCTTGTCGTGTTTGGGAGCTTGTTGCTCACCGGGGCTCGCCGGGACGCAGGGCGCGTCGCGGCAAGCTTTCTTGGTATGCCTTGAGTGGCCTTCCCGGCAAGCTCCTCTTGCTGGGGTCTTGTCTCTTCCCGGCAAGATCCTCTTGCCGGGGCCTTGGTTGGCCTTCCCG
The DNA here is from genome assembly GCF_002162155.2 of Triticum dicoccoides. NCBI lineage: Eukaryota > Viridiplantae > Streptophyta > Magnoliopsida > Poales > Poaceae > Triticum > Triticum dicoccoides. The sequence continues at coordinate 596,958,961 of NC_041392.1, read as the reverse complement.
GCAAGCTCCTCTTGCCGGGGCCTTGGTTGGCCTTCCCGGCAAGCTCCTCTTGCCGGGGCCTTGGTTTGAGTACTTTGTTCTTGAATGGTCTTCAAGGGAACCACGGAGGGTCTTGGCGGTCACCCGGCAAGCCTTGCCGCGGGGCGCTGCAACTGCCCGTGCACAAGTTCGGGGTACTAGGGTACCCCTACTCTAGTACACCGACAACAATGAAAACGGTAAATAGACAGGGTCCTGAGAAAATGTCTTAGGTACTGGGGCACACTCTTCTTCTATCGGGGGAAGCGGATTGACTAGTCGATGAATGCGTCTCTCATGGTCGGGCCTCAGTGGTCTGCCAATAGCGATCTGAGGATTTAAATCAGCGAGGTTCTGGAGATAACCCATTACCCGTTGGGTCAAACGCTCTTGAGCGATGATATACTGGGCAAGGTTGGCTAGTACTAGGTCTCTCTCGATTCGTCCACCAGGAAAAGATGCTACTTCTTCGGGTGCTGCACGATTCGGGAAGTAATAAACCCTCGTTCGCTGGCGTAGGGTACCGCGAATCGAAGGCGAGTAAGCGCTTCGTACGCAGCAGCTTCTATGGCCATTTGCAGAGTCGGCATAGATTTTCCCATGAAGGAGACTTCCGTTGGGTCTTTGTTGGGGTTTGCGGAAGGAATGTGCACCACTGCCCAATATTTCGAGGTGGAAGGGTGATCCTCGATTTGAGCAACTCGTACTGGGGTGGATGGGTAGAACTCATGGTACTGTAGGTAAAGTCCCACAATATTTTAACAAAACTACCGGGGGTTGCATCTGGAGTTCTCAGATAAATACTAGGGCTTGGCATGGGAAAGAAATGGTTGTGGGGGTTGTGCACAAGGTGAGGGGTACTTGGCATGGTCACGAGGTGGCCTTTTATATAGCATCTGGGCTGGGTCATTTATCACTGTGAGGGGTAACTAGCTTGTTGGTTCTACTCCATGGGCTCGGGGTCAATGCCATAGATACACATATCTCACAAAAGTGATGTATTACTATGGGTGTCGTCGGGGTGGTTTTTGGTAGCTATGCCCGGAATTAAAAATGTAACCGTATGCCAACATACTTATGCATGGTTACTATTTAAAATAGGGGCGCACAAGCACACAACATTTTATTTTGGTGGTACAAGATCACACAATTACAGGGCGTTGACATACTAAGACTCGGTACTACTCGAGTGACTTAGTCAACCTCGTTTATATCTAAGCGGGCGTGCCTTGTGGATGTCGAGGCTTCTCCACGGGTTTCACCGTTGGGGTTAGCTGGATGGAGTTGAGGGGCTGCAGGGTCGGGGTAGCGATGATGACCATCGCGGGGGTTGTTGGCCACAATCCCGTTGGAGCGTGTTCCTAAAAGGCGACGAAGCACTTCTGGGGACACCAAAGTATTTCGGTCGATGGCTGGGGCAGACCTCAAGGACTCGGTTGGTTGTGCGAATAGCACTACTGGGTTGTCGGCGTCGGACTCATCTTCTCTTCTTGCCGGGGCTTGGCGAACAAGTTCTCCACGAGCTGCGATCAGATCAAGGGTGATTTGATCGAACAGTTCCTCTAGTGCACTTACATAGCGCACCAGATGCAACAATGCAGGATCCGTCTCGTGATCTCCGTTGGCAACCTGGGTTGGCCTACCATACCCGTCACGGCTGGGGTAGTAGTAGAACGAGCGACAGTTAACTCTGGGTGACAAGTGTCGGAGTTGAACTATAGCCTCTCGAGCAGCTAGTTGGATGGCTTGTGGCTCAAAGGAAGTTGTCCTTCGGGTGAACCTATAGGGGCGTTCTGGTGATAGGCCCCTACCATTGACGTGCACAGTGCCCCAGAATTGACAGCTCTCACCGCTCATGGGCCCTTGGTACACAACATATTCTGGGGCTCTTCTAATGCAAAGGCACGGCGAGTGAGGTCTGCTAGCATGGTCACAAAACCTCCAAGGTTGGTTGCTGTGGTCTCATTGTGAACAATAGGTCCAGGCATTATAGCTCGGTTTGGGGTAGAGGTTGTGGTGTGCTGGGTTGAGGCTAGCATGCCCTTTTTATAGAAAGAGGGGACAGAGTCTTCCTTCGCACACTTGTGAATGAGACATTTTAGGTGTCGGTCACTGGCGCGTGATCGACAGGCTAGGCTGATAGGTTGGGCACCGACTGCCAAAAGGTGTCGGGGTCACTGTGTGGCTATCTTACATGAGAATCTTGGCCGGGGTTAGGTTAAGGTCTGGTGGGTTGGTTAACCTAGGTTTTTCGACCTGGCTAAGACAGGATTAGCCAATGGTCAGCCTAGCTCTAATACCAAGGTTGTCAGGACCGGATTTTCGGGATATCAATTTCCCAGAAAATGGCCCTTGTGCTCACCAGCCCCAGGATTACTGCTAGCTGATGAGGCACCAACTTGATACAGAAATTGCAAGCAAAATACAAAATATGTAGTACAAGACCATTCTGGCCTATGAGTACAACACAAGGTTTCTAGTGGCTGCTGGCGGAAGCGGTTTGTGGTTCAACAGTGTCTATGGGACTCCATTTTCCACAGGAAAAGCTGACCTGGATAACTCCTATCTCCGCGAGGCTGGTATCACCATTGTGTAGGTTTCAGGGCTGTCATCGCAATGCTCCTCTCCATGCAAGAAATCTAGCCAAGACAATAGCCAGGGACAAGCCAGTGAGTACTTTGAATGTACTCACAAACATTATGAACACGGGTATAATATAACAAATGATAATCATGCTCTGAATATTCTATGATCACACATGAGTCACAAAATAAACATCCATGATGCACGCAAGCAGATTTTTCATATACAACATGAATATGCAATAAGGGAGTAGAAATAGAATGCACCCATCGGGTGTCTGAAGTGATGCCTCAAAAGGATAATAATATAAAGCATGCCTCAGTCGGGCGTCTGAGAGACGTCACATAAAGGGCTTATAGAGGAAATAAGTAGCAAACATGCCACAGTCGGGCGTCTGTGCGACACCACATAAAGGGCTTATAAAGTAAACGAATAACGAGCATGCCACAGTCGGGCGTCTCCGCAACACCACATAAAGGGCTTATAAAGTAAATGAATAACGAGCATGCCATAGTTGGTTGTATCCGCGACACCACATAAAGGGCTTATATGAGAGTAATCACGGTGAATATCCAGGAGGTAGAACCGTCCCAGGGATACTCAATAATTCAAATAATGTAAATGGTTAGTCCATAATAATTATAATCATAGTCATCATGAGTCATAAGTCATGATCCATGTTCTGGTTTTTGCAGTTTTTCCTCCGAAGACCGACACTAAGACCAACACTTGGCCCATCCCAGACTGTAGTCCTTAACCATGGACACGGCTATTAGAATAGATATAATCTCTGCAGAGGGTGTACTCTTTACCCACAAGCAATGGATTCCATTAGTCCATCGGGACTAATTTCGTCTATGGTCTTTTAATTGAAAACACACCTGACCGCACACACCAGCCTAACTTACCGGTGTCTGGAATCACCCACGACACCCGTTAAGCGACACTCTAAGTGGGGACGCTACAACCTTGATTAGCATGGGATCACAATATTTATAACGCCCACAAACTAGGGGAGCTGCCCCCTCGGCTCCAACCGGAAACACCCTGGCCCCGGACTAGGTGGCATGCCTACCAGATGCAGCCGGTATCTTCCACCATGGCCTCTCTGTATGGTGTGTGCTAGGAAGGGCTTGACAACTTACTGTACCGTACCCTACCTATGGCAAGGACAAATGGTAGTACGAAACAAGTATGGGGGTTACTACAACAAGACTCGATCTATGGTCGACTCATGAGGTTAAAGCATTTCCTGCATGATAAGCATAAGAAATATATTTCACACCATTGAGACAGAATCACCACTCGTCATACCCCACCATGCCTTATCGGACATAGCCGTCTCGACGAAGAACTAGGGACAAGCTCGTGTCTAACCAAGATAGAGACTTTCCCGGATTCCATCCGATAGGCATGAAAGGCATACGAGGGTGATTACTATCAGAAGCATATCAAAATCCCAATAGCAAGGAATCATCATTATGCACCCATGAATATGATCATAGCACCACATAAAATACCGAATACTTCGCGTCAAGGTGGTGTCGTATTTGCTTCAAATGACACATAACAAACATTATGCCAGGGTTCAGAGTGCTTGCCTTCAAGAGTATGCAAGTGGGGGTGCACTTTTTGAAAGTTGCCTCCTTCATCAAAATCCTGTTTTACAAAAATTTGAATTAACACCTAGTTTCAAAACAGTACAAAAAAGTTGTTTGTAAAATTTTCAAATAAATATGAAAATAAACTAGACAAAATTTGAGAAACAACAGAAAAAGAATCAAATCAATTGGACTTATATTTAGAAAGTTATAGCCAGTCAAAATTTAGTCAAAGTCTGTTTTTAGTAAAATCAGAAAAAGAATACGGTTCGGGGAGTAATACCTTTTCGAAGAGGAGGAAACGTACTCTGGGTTTTATGCTTCCACTAAAGCCAGCGTGGGTCGTCGCTGGGTCACTAACAGTTGGTCCATGGGGCCCACTGGTCAGGTTTGACCAGTCGCCCGCGCCTTCTTTCTCCTCTGGCCGAGCAGAGGCGGAGCTCCGGCGATTGCCGCTGACGAACGGCGGCTCCCCACGGGATTCCGAGGGCAGGGATGGATCCGCCACTCCAGGGCAGTCCTCCCAGTGGTTGAGAGGGTCGTGGGGACAAAGGGGGTCACTGGCGGCGAGCTCCGCGGCGGACGGTGGCTTCTGGTGGATCGGGGTCTCAAGCTACGGTGGCTCCCGATCGGGTTTGAGAGGTGGGGTGGCTCCGCAAGGTCAAGGGGAGTCGGATGGTGGCACTGGATGGACTGGGGAGGCCCTACTCACGACGAACGGGACCAGAGCGTGGCGGCAGCCGAGCTGACCAGAGATGGGGAAGACGGCCTCCCTCCATTGATTTCTGGCTATGGGAGCACTAGGGAGATGGCCTGAGGTCGCCTGAGGGTCTGGACGAGCTCGGGGCTCCTTTTATAGGCGGTCACGGTCAGTCAGTTCCGACGGCGGTAGTGGATAGGAACGGGGAACCGCCGTTCTGTAGCCAGGGGGCGCGTGGCGATGGCTGGCGGGGACAGGCAGGGCGAGAGGATGAGCTTGAGCTATTCCAGGGGCAGCTGGCGGGCGAGGGTGGTCGGGGCGGTGCCGGCCATGGCAGATGCGTGCTGCGGATGCCGGCATGCCGCCAAGGGACTTTGATGGCGGCGTTGTAGGGCACCAGGGGCGACTTGGATGGCTCTGGTGAGTGGGTGAGGACGGGCGTGGCTCTGCAGGCGAGCAAGTGCCAGGGCATGGGGTAAGCGAACGCGGCGGCTCGGTTGCACGCGCGCACGTGCAAAACGTGCGCTCTGGGCGCGCCTAGAGCATGCGCGCCATGTGCTCGATGGAATGCCAACGTGTGCTAGAGGGCTAGGATGAGGCTTGTAGTTAACAGGCCTAGGTTAGAGGTAGCTAGAAGCTTAGTGGACATGGTGGTTTGTCCAGAGGGGCAAGATCGCAGTGCAAAAATGAAACTATGCCAAAACTGTCCATGAACACAAGTTGCTCGATAGAATGCCATGGGCATATAGGCATCTCTTTGGGTGGCCAAAATCTCCAGATCATAGTCTCTTTAGGTGAATGGGATGGTACCAAGGTTAGTTTGGCAAGACCAAAAACTTGTTAGTGCAAATTTTTGGGAAAACCAAATCTGGACAGAAAATAAAGGGCATTATTGCATGTGCTTAAAATCTTCTAGTGGGTCCAATCTCCTGGACTTAAGGGTTTGGTGGAGTGGTTTATGAGCAGGAGAAAAATCATGGGTAATAGGGCAAGATAAAATATGGTTGCAGTAGAAAATACCCAACTGGACCAGCGAGCAAAAGAGGATGATTTGCTCAAATTTTTCAAAGAACACCAATGTTTTTTTTTGCATAAAGTTGAATTATACACTACTACTAACATCTCCCAATTTTTGTGGAATTTATAAAGAAATATTTAAATAGGTTGTAGTGCAAATTACAAAGTGGACCGGATTTGAAAACTTGGGGCAGGGCTCAAAATTTCCAAATGACTAAAAGAGATTTATGCATAAAAGTGATGTGGGAACATCACATGACATCCCCAAATTTTGGTGGTGATTTTAAAGAAGTATTTGAACGGGTTGTAGTGCAAATGGAACCCTAAAACTTATGAAAAAATCACTTTAGAAGAAATAAAGCTCAGGAAAAATAATTGTAGAAATGATACCACTAACAGAAGAAATGTTCTTGGTAAGATATACAAGTCCAACAATATTTTTGAAAGGTTTTCACTTGGAGTGAAAACTCCACAATTCAGGAGAAAAGAGTGGTTCTGAATTAAAAGATCCAGAAAATAAAAATTTAACTTACCATGGCAAAAATTTAATTAATAAATCATGGTTAGATTTTTGGGGTGTTACATTAGCATATGTCCAATTTTAAATGCTATCTTTGGTTGTTCGTAGTATGCCTTGTTTATTCTAGTTATTCACAACGTGATGTTCTATATGTGCAAGTATGAACGGTTGTGCTTAACATGCTTCTCGATGTACCTACACAGGATAATTTTGGGAACGACTGTTGTCTTCCATTGAGGTTAGTTTCATCCCATGGCTTATATCTGCTCACTGTTCAGGATATCGGTAGCTGGTACCATATAGGCCGGCAACTGATAAGGGACTAATTGGTGAATCAGACTTTTGACTGAATATATCTGCAACCCAATTATCGTTAGGTTAACTAGGGCCAGATGTAATATATCTGAGGCTACATAGCAACATGCACTGTACTTAATGTCTAAATATGCAATCCTAGGCTACATAGGAACAAGGAAGAGTGTTAGATTAATGTTCCAATGATGTCTAGATATACGTAGGAGAGCAGCAGCAACAACAACAACAACACAGCCCTGTTTGGATACTCAACTTAGCTAGAAGTTAGAGTTAGTTTCTAGCTCATTACTAACCCTAAACTAACTCCATCCAAAGAGTTGTTTGGATGGCAGGGTTAGATTGACAGTAAATGCACAAGGAGAACTAGCTCCAATTAGCACCTCTTGGTGCAATTGTTGTTTAGCTTCTAATATTAACTTGGTGCTTTTAGGTACATATGTCATTGGTAAAGATCCGCGCTTCGACCCTTTCTGCGTATGGGGCAATGAGATATCGACGAACCAGCATCAAGTGAGGAAGCTGATAAAGATTGTTAGTAAAATGGGTCCAAAGATGGCAATTAAACTATTTGTTTACACTTTACCCAAGACAAGAGCGAACTGCAGGATGGTAAGTAAGAACTCTGCAGCCTTCTTTTTACTGCCCATAATGAGTTGTGTTAGATGACAATGTCTGAATCATTTTGCTTTGCAGTGGTTGCCAAAGTAGTTTACTCAAGATTACCTCTCAAACTACATGATTGGTGGGCATGCAAAGGTTAAAGTATTTCTACCACAACATGATGATTATCTAGATGTTTTCATGAAGACCGTGAAGGATGGGCGGTCAGCCATCACAATGGGTTGGACTAGAGTCGTGTGTGCCTTCTGCATGGAGGAGGGCATAGTATGGGCATTCCGCTTCACCTTGTTCAGCACCCTGAATATATTTTGCCTCTTTCTTTACCGTCTTTAATAGTACAAGTATATAACTGTGGTTCATCATTCTTTATTTGGTTCTTATGTAATTCTTGAACATTTGTACCTATGAACGAATAATGCATTGGTTGTTTGAATCTGATTGATATGAATAAAGCTATAGCATACATTCAAATTCAAATTCAAATCCGGTACAATTTGAAATAGCAGCAATTAAATTACGGTGAAATTATGCTCTCCAGGTTGTTATGGCACACACGATTGGTAAAACAAAAGCTTTTGCGATATACACCATAATTCGAGACGGTTCACAGAGAGGAAACGTGTGCAAGCATGCGCACAGTTTCCATTTCCAAAGCGTGTGCGATTTCAGACAATATCACAAACGGTACGGGCAAACTAAACGTTTGTGTTAGTAGCCTTATCGTACACGATTTGCAACCATGAACTGTTTCTGATGAAGTATGCATTGTAAACGTTGCACCATAGAATAGTGTGTGCGACAGTTGTCGTGTATGACGATCTTATGATGGTTCGATGTTTCATAATCCTGTCCGACACTCGTATGACGATTAGCTAATCTTCTTAACAGTGAACTGTTTGTGATGGGCCACGCAACGTACACGTTATATAATAGTGAGCCGTTTGTGATGGGTCGCACATCGTAGACGTAGCACCACAGAATACCGACTGTGATGGCAATGCGAGCAGAAACGAGTTGGTGTACTGTAGGGTCCCTATCCCCGACTGTTTCTCCGTTGTGTGGGAAGGAGCCCCCTATCACCCACACTCACTTTGCGACGGCTCCAAATGCCATCGTGGAAAGGGGTTAAAACCATTTGTTTAGGACCGACGTGCACCAGTGTTCGTAGGTCAACCAGAGCATGGTCTGCACCAGAGTGGTACGGTAATCCTGTTCTGAAATTCATGTTACCAGACCAAGGCGAACCTACGAACTATGAGGAAGCTATGATGAGCCTAGATTCTGATAGATGGCTTGAGGCCATGAAATATGATTTAGGATCCATATATGAGAACAAAGTGTGGAGTTTGGTGGATTTGCCCAATGATCAGCAAGCCATAGAGAATAAATGGATCTTCAAGAAGAAGACTAACGTTGATGGTAATGTTACTGTCTACAAAGCTCGACTTGTCGTAAAAGGTTTTCGACAAGTTCATGGGGTTGACTACGATGAGACTTTCTCACCCATAGTGATGCTTAAATATGTCCGAATCATGTGAGCAATTACCGCATTTTATGATTATGAAATCTCGCAAATGGACATTAAAACTGTATTCCTTAATGGATATCTTAAATAAGAGTTGTATATGATGCAACCAAAAGGTTTTGTCGATCCTACAGGTGCCAATGAAGTGTGCAAGCTCCAGTGATCCATCTATGGACTGGTGCAAGCATCTCGGAGTTGGAATATACACTGTGATGAGGTCATCAAAGCATATGGTTTTATACAGACTTACGGTGAAGCTTGTATGCACAAGAAAGTAAGTGGGAGCTTTGTAGCATTTCTGATATTATATGTGGATGACATATTGTTGATCGGAAATGATATAGAATTTCTGAATACAATAAAAGGGTACTTGAATAAGAATTTTTCAATGAAAGACCTAAGTGAAGATACTTATATATTGGGCATCAAAATCTAAAGGGGTAGATCGAGATGCTTAAGAGGACTTTCACAAATCACATAGCTTGGAAAAGTTTTGAAGAAGTTCAAAATAGATCAGTCAAAGAAAGGGTTCTTCCTTGTGTTGTGAGGTGTCAAGTTGAGTAAGACTCAAAGCCTGACCATGGGAGAAGATAGAGAGAGAATGAAAGTCATTCCCTATGCCTCAGCAATAGGTTCTATAAAGTATGCCATGCTGTGTTACAGAACTATTGTGTGCCTTGCCAAGAGTTTGACAAGGGGGTACAATAGTGATCTAGGAGTAGATCACTGGACAGCAGTCAAAATTATACTTAGATACCTAAGAGGACTAAGGAAAAGTTTCTCGGTTATGGAGGTGACAATGAGTTCATCGTAAAGGGCTACATCAATGCAAGATTTGACACCTATCCATATGACATTAAGTTTCAATCTGGATATGTATTGAAAGTGGTAGCAATTAGCTAGAGTAGCTCCATGCAGAGCATTGTAGACATAGAATTTTGGAAAATACATACCGCTCTAAATGTGGTAGGCACATTGACTAGAAGTCTCTCACAAGCAAAACATGATCACCCTTAGTACTCTCTGGATGTTAATCACATGGAAATGTGAACTAGATTATTGAATCTACTAAACCCTTTGGGTGTTTGTCACACGGTGATGTGAACTATTGGTGTTAATCACATGGCGATGTGAACTAGATTATTGACTCTAGTGCAAGTGGGAGACTAAAGGAAATATGCCCTAGAGGCAATAATAAAGTTGTTATTTTATATTTCCTTATTCATAATAAAGGTTTATTATTCTTGCTAGAATTGTATTGATCGGAAACCTAAATACATGTGTGAATACAGAAACAAATACCGTGTCCCAAGTGAGCCTCTACTAGACTAGCTTGCTGATCAAAGATGGTTAAGGTTTCCTAACCATAGACACGTGTTGTCATTTGATAACATGATCACATTATTAGGAGAATGATGTGATGGACAAGACCCATCTGTTAGCTTAGCATAATGATCGTTCGGTTTTATTGCTATTACTTTCTTCATGTCAAATATGTCTTCCTTCGACATTAGATTATGCAACTCCCAGATATCGGAGGAATGCCTTGTGTGCTATCAAACGTCACAATGTAACTGGGTGACTATAAAGGTGATCTATAGGTATCTCCGAAGGTGTTTGTTGAGTTGGCATAGATCAAGATTAGGATTTGTAACTCCGAGTATCGAAGAGGTATCTCTGGGCCCTCTCGGTAATACACGTCATTAGCTTGCAAGCAAATGACTAAGGAGTTAGTAACGAGGTGATGTATTACGGAACAACTAAAGAGACTTGCCGGTAACGAGATTGAACTAGGTATGAAGATACCGACGATCGAATCTCGGGCAAGTAACTTACCGATGGACAAAGGGAATTACATATGTTGTAATAATCGTTCGACCGATAAAGATCTTCATAGAATATGTAGGAGCGAATATGGGCATTCAGGTTCCGCTATTGGTTATTGACCGGAGAGGGGTGTTGGTCATGTCTACATAGTTCTCGAACCCGTAGGGTCCGCACGCTTAACGTTCGTTGACGATATAGTATTATATGAGTTATGTGATGTGACACCCCGATAGTTAAGCTACAGTAAACCCCTGTTAATGATGCTAGGTCATCGTAATTAATATTTTGCTAAACCTCACTCGTTTCAAAATTAGTTCAAATACAAATTCAAATAACAAGTCAAAGTATAAAACAGTGAATTAAAAATGTTCATTAGGTTACAAATATTCACTAAGGAATTACCATGTAGAAACCAACATCATTTGAATCACAGATAAAACCCTAGGAAATTAATAAGTGCTCCAACAGTAAATAAAATGACCTTTGAAAAATTATTAGTTATTTATTTAACTCCAGTTGCCTCCAAACTTTACATGCCACTCAAAAATATTGTGCTTGAATTATGTGACAAATCTCATGTTTAACTAAATTCATTTGCCTTGGATAATAAAAAGAAAACAATGGTTAAAATAAAACAAAAAATAATCAAGACTAATAAGGCCCCCCTGCTGGACCATGGCCCAGCTGGCCACCTGGCCAGGCCCGACGGGCC
>NC_041392.1:596924072-596947017 GCF_002162155.2 Triticum dicoccoides | reverse complement strand
CACATTCACCTCCTCCTCCCCGATCCAGATCTGGATTGGGAGAACGACCCCCCTCGTGACGCCAACGCCCCGCCGCCCCTGGACATCGGCGCCGTCACCGTGCGCCATGCCACCGCCGCCCAGAGACCTTCCCGCCTCAACCTCGTCCCCATCGTCGACCCCGCCACCATCGCCGACCCGTCCCCATCCTCCTCCCCGCCGGACCACATCGAGCCTCGCCACCCCCTCTGCTCTCCAGCGCTGGTGTGGGCCATGCCCTCCTCCTCTCCTCTCTGCCCTGTGCGCCATGGCCTCGTCTGCCGTGCCCAACTGCACCGTTGCTCGGGCCAAGCCCCCCTCGCTACACCTCCCGCTCACACGTCGTCGCCCCTCGCCCATGCGCTCGTCCGCGCGCCCGACGCCATCCCTGCCCACTCCGGCCGCTCGTCCAACTAGCATGCCCGCATGACTGCTCCGGGCAGAACTCATCCATCGCGCGCCCCATGCCACCGCGCCCCCGAGCTCCCCTGCTGCGGCTCCTGCTCGCCGCTTCGTTGCCGGCAGCACGCCACTCCGGCCACATCCTCGCCTAGCGCAGCCGCCTGCGCCGCCTGACCCGCGCCACCTCCCCCTCGTCGCGCCACGCCCCGTTGTAGTGCCCAACTTGCCCCACCGTCGCCTCCACCGCGACCCCCTGCCCGTCGCTCGGCGCCCTCCCCGCAGCCAACCACTGCGCCGACTCCCCCACGCCGTGCCGCTTCCCGACGGGGCCGAACCCCGCCCTATCGCCCCCTTGTCGCACTGCTCCGGCTGCCGCCGTGGCCAGTCGCCCCCCTTGGTGGTCTCGGGCCTGCAGGTGGGCGCACGGCTAGCCCGCGCCCATAACCATTACCCAACGCCCATTTGGCCCTTGGGCCAATGACAACGGGGCCCACGCCCCACGATGTTTTATAAAAAAAGAATTTAAAATAATAATAATTAACTAATAATTAATTAATTAATTAGCTAAACTAATTATGTTTAATTAACCTAATTAACTAAACAGTCAATGACAATGGAACCCACTTGTCAGGTTGACCAGGTCAACAGTCAATGCTGACTGGGCTGTTGACTTTGACTGGCCCCACTAGTCAGTCTCTACTGGCTAGGTAGTTGACCAAGTCAACTGGGCCTACTGGTCAGCCACCAAGCCCTTCTATGGGTACACTTCTGTGTACCCATAGCAATTTAACATTTAATTTTCAAACTAAAACAATTTAGAAAATGTTTTAAAAACATTAAAAATTAATATAAAATAATACTTAACTCGGATGGAAAAACTTTGTACATGAAAATTGCTCAGAACAACGAGACGAGTCCGGATACGCAGCCCATTCGTCCGCCACACATCCCTAGCATAGCGAAGACGCAACTTTTGCCCTCCGGTTCATTTGTCCGATAACGCGAAACTTCGGGGATACTTTCCCGGATGTTTCCCCCCTTTCCTGGTATCACCTCCTACTGCGTTAGGGCACACCTGGCACTGTTACTTGTCATGTCATGCATCGATATGCATCTGTTTGCATTATATTTGTTGTTTCTTCCCCCTCTTCTCTCTGGTAGACTACGAGACTGACGCCGCTGCTGTTGCCCCAATTGACTACGTTGTTGATGACCCCTCCTTGCTAGAGCAACCAGGCAAGCCTCCCCCCTTGATCACCAGATATTAACTATTCTTCTCTCTACTGCTTGCATTACAGTAGTGTAGAATGTTACTGCTTTCCGTTAATCCTATCCTGATGCATAGCCTGTCTTTGCTACTACTGTTGTTACCTTTACCTGCAATCCTAAATGCTTAGTATAGGATGCTAGTATTTCATCAAGGGCCCTACATTCTTGTCCGTCTGCCATGGTATACTATCGGGCCGTGATCACTCGGGAGGTGATCACGGGTATATACTTATATACATAATATATGATACTTGTGGTGACTAAAGTCGGGTCGGCTCATAGAGTACCTGCAAGTGATTCACGGATTGGGACCAAAAGGATGTTATTCCCAAGGGCCCTCTGAGTGGATCTTCGTGGCGGAGCTATAGGGCAGGTTGAGACCAACTAGGAGAGAGGTGGACCTGGCCCTGGTCGGCGTTCGTTGTTACTTCACCAACCAGGGCCACTGTCATGTACGCACTAACCATCTACGCGGGAACAGTTATGGGCACTCGGCGTCGTTGTATCAGCCGAAGCCTTCTTGACGTCAGCGACTGAGCGGTGCGTGCCGGATTGGGCCGGAATGCCTGCTCTTGTATTAGGGAGGCTAGGTCTGCTTCCGTCCGCATTCGCAACATGCAGGTGTGCAATGGGCGATGAGCCCAGACCCCTACACGCATAGGATATAGACCGACGTGCTAATGTCTCTGTTGTGCCTAGGTGGGGCTGCGACGTGTTAATCTTCTGACGCCGGGCATGACCCAGGAAAGTGTGTCCGGCCAAAGGGGATCGAGCGTGTTGGGTTATGTGGTGCACCCATGCAGGGAACTTTATCTATTTGAAAAGCAGTGTCCCTTGGTAAAAGGATGACCTGGAGTTGTACCTTGACCTTATGACAACTAGAACCGGATACTTAATAAAACACACCCTTTCAAGTGCCAGATACAACCCGGTGATCACTCTCTCACATGGCGCGAGGGGAGGATCGCCGGGTAGGATTATGCTATGTGATGATACTTGGTTAACTTACCATCTACACTCTTCTACTGCTTCAATATGGAGGCTGCCAGAAGCGTAGTCTTCGATAGGACTTGCTATCCCCCTCTTATTCTGGCATTCTACAGTTTAGTCCACATATACCACCACTTTCATTGATACCAATGCATATGTAAAATAGCTCCTCGCTTGCGAGTACTTTGGATGAGTACTCACGGCTGCTTTTCTTCCCCCTTTTCCCCCTTTCTATACCTGGTTGTTGCGACCAGATGTTGGAGCCCAGGAGCCAGACGACATCGTCGACGACTACTCCTACTACACTGGAGGTGCCTACTACTACGTGCAGGCCACCGATGACGATCAGGAGTAGTTTAGGAGGATCCTAGGCAGGAGGCTTGCACCTCTTTCGATTGTATCCCAGTTTGTGCTGGCCATCTTATGGCAACTTGTTTAACTTATGCCTATACTTAGATATTCTTGCTTCCGCTGACTCATCTATGATCGAGCTCTTGTATTCGAGCCCTCGAGGCCCCTAGCTTGTAATATGATGCTTGTATGACTTATTTTATTTTTATAGTTGTGTTGTGATATCTTCCCGTGAGTCCCTGATCTTGATCGTACACGTTTGTGTGTATGATTATGTATGATTGAATCGGGACAGAACAAGTTAGTATCAGAGCCGAAAGCCTATAGGAACCCCCCTTCCACACTCCTTGGACGAAGTCGAGTCTAGACATTGCAAGACTTTTACTAACATGGTTGTGTGCCTTACGGGCCCACGTCGCCATCTGGGTGGTATTAGGATCTCTTACTCCTCGATCTATACTCTAGGACACTGATCTCTCTACTATTCAAGTTAAATGATTTTGCTAAAATCTAACTTTAGGATCTGGTGATCACATCCACCCGAAGATCCCCTTATTACTGATGATCGCCGGCTGCACCAGAAGATTCATAAGTTACTCTACGATGTTCTCTCGATACCTTGTGCCATCGCTTTTGCAATTTTGTTTCATCGATAAAACCCCTATGGATAACCACGTACACTTTCCATTCATACAATCATTCCCTGTTGATCTTGTTATTACAAGATGCCCCAAAATTGTCTCTATGTTTCCAAGAATACTTTGTGCTTACTGCCTTGCAGTTCCTTGCCACCTGAATACCCCTACGGATAATTTCTCGGACTTACCGAGTATCCTCTCATCCCTATTGATTCATGTATTTCGCAAAAGTCTTCGAAATACCATTCGATCTTCCGAAGGTCCTCAGCAGCCTATTGCTCTTGAAATTCTTGCTTGCTTGCATTATGGCTAATCCCATAAGTATGGCAATGTTATTGGCATCCTTTATCATCACTACAAAAAAAAGACACTTCCGTGATGATACGTGTTTGTCACAATAGGTCACGTTTTCTGTCATGCATGTACATCGATGACAATTTTATGACAGAATCAAGATAGTCATACTTGTGCTGTCGTAGAAGTGTTCCATGACATTACCAAAATTATCATCACGGAAGTGTCCACTTCCATGACGATAAATCGCGCATCACAAAAGTGCTTTCGTCAAGGGTGACCGGCACATGGCATCCGCTATAACGTGTCACTGGTAAGCTATCGAGTCTGGTTTTGGATCCGATAACCCGTTAACAGCCCAGACCAATTGGAAATTTTCACATGTAAAATTCTGATTAGCCGGAGAAAACACGTGTTAGCTCGTCAGTGGGTCAGATAGGTGCCTATGATATGTTGACACCTGTCACGGTCCACCACTGGCCCATTTAGCTTACAAAGGCTGGCCCGTTTTACTTAGTCAAAAGTTAGCGGGCTGGCCCATGAAAAGCCTGTTGATGGTCTCTTCGCAAATAGCCTATTTTGTGGCCCGGTAACTCACAACCCATTAGGGCCTACCCGAAATCGGCCCAACAACGTCATGTGGTCCGTCGAATATAACACCAGCCCGTTTCACTTTCGGCCCATGTATGGCCCATGACGTCTTTCGGCCCATATGAGGCCTTCGTATCTTTAGGCCCTTTAGAGGCCCACGGTACCTCTAGCCCATAATGAACAGTAAATTTCTTTGACCCGTTAACGACACATGATTCACATGGGCCGTTTCCAGCCCGTGTTAGCTTTCGGCCTACTGACAGCACATACGTTCTTGGGCTCCTTTCCGGCCCTCAATTACTTTTGGCCCATTACTGGCATATTCCCCGGCTACTTCTTGAGCATGCGTTGGTTTTCCCTTGAAGAGGAAAGGGTGATGCAACAAAGTAGCGTAAGTATTTTCCCTCAGTTTTTGAGAACCAAGGTATCAATCCAGTAGGAGACTACACGCAAGTCGCCTAGTACCTGCACAAACAATCAAGAACCTCGCAACCAGTGCGATAAAGGGGTTGTCAATTCCTTCACGGTCACTTGCGAAAGTGAGATCTGGTAAAGATAATAAGATAAATACTTTTGGTATTTTTGTTGTATACATTGGAAAATTTGTTGTATGCATTGGAAAATGAAGATTGCAAAATAGTAAACCAGATGTGATGTAAATAAAAAGAGATGCAATATAATAAGAAATAGACCTAGGGGCCATAGGTTTCACTAGTGGCTTCCCTCATGATAGCATAAATTACGGCGGGTGAACAAATTACTGCCGAGCAATTGGTAGAAAAGCGCATAGTTACGAGAATATCTAGGCAATGATTATGAAATATAGGCATCACGTCCGTGTTAAGTAGACCGAAATGGTTCTGCATCTACTACTAGTACTCCACACATCTACCGCTATCCAGCAGGCATGTAGAGTATTATATTCATAAGAACAGAGTAACGCTTTAAGCAAGATGACATGATGTAGAGGGATATATTCAAGCAATATGATATAAACCCCATCTTTTTATCCTCGATGGCAACAGTACAATATGTGCCTTGCTGCCCCTGCTGTCATTGGGAAAGGAACAACAAGATTGAACCCAAAGCTAAGCACTTCTCCTGTTGCAAGATAGATCAATCTAGTAGGCCAAACTAAACCGATAATTCAAAGAGACTTGCAAAGATATCAAATCATGCATATAAGAATTGAGAGAAGAACCAAATATTGTTCATAGATAATCTAGATCATAAACCCATAATTCATCGGATCACGGCAAACGTACAGCAAAAAGTATTACATCGAATAGATCTCCAAGAACATCGAGGAGAACTTTGTATTGAGAACCAAAGAGAGAGAAGAAGCCATCTAGCTAATAACTATGGACCTGAAGGTTTGTGGTAAACTACTCACACATCATCGCAGAGGCTATGGTCTACATGTAGAAGCCCTCCATGATCGAATCCCCCTCCGGTAGATCACCGGAAAAGGCCCTACATGGGATCTCATGGGTATAGAAGGTTGCGGCGGTGGAAAAGTGGTTTTGTGGCTCTCCTGGATGTTTTTAGGGTGCATGCATATATATATAGGCGAAAAAAGTACGTCGGTCGAGCTTCGTGGGGCCCACGAGGGTGGGGGCAAGCCTACCCCCCTGGCAGGCCCCCTGCCTCGTGGAAGCTTCACGGACTTCTAGACTTGTAATCCAAGTCTCTTGGGTTGCGTTTGTTCCAAGAAAGATCCTCGCGAAGGATTCGTTCCGTTTGATATTCCTTTTCTGCGAAACACTGAAATAGGCAAAAAACAGCAATTTGCACTGGGCCTTCGGTCAATAGGTTAGTCCCAAAAATAATATTAAAGTGCATATTAAAGCCCATTAAACATCCAAAACAGATACTATAATAGCATGGAACAATAAAAAATTATAGATACGTTGGAGACGTATCAAGCATCCCCAAGCTTAATTCCTGCTCGTCCTTGAGTAGGTAAATGATAAAAACATAATTTTTTATGTGGAATGCTACCTAACGTAATTTTCAAAGTAATTTTCTTAATTGTGGCATGAATATTCAGGTCCGAAAGATGCAAGACAAACATTTAATATTGACATAAATATAATAATACTTCAAGCATACTAATAAAGTAACCATGTCTTCTTAAAATAACATGGCCAAAGAAAGCTATCCCTACAAAATCATATAGTTTGGCTATGCTTTATATTCATCACACAAAATATTTAAATCATGCACAACCCCGATGACAAGCCAAGCAATTGTTTCATACTTTTAATGTTCTCAAACTTTTTCAATATTCATGCAATACATGAGCGTGAGCCATGGACATAGCACTATAGGTGGAATAGAATGGTGGTTGTGGAGAAGACAAAAACGGAGAAGATAGTTTGACATCAACTAGGCGTATCAACGGGCTATGGACATGCCCATCAATAGATAACAATGTGAGTGAGTAGGGATTGCCATGCAACGGATGCACTAGAGCTATAAGTGTATGAAAGCTCAAAAAGAAACTAAGTGAGTGTGCATCCAACTCGCTTGCTCACGAAGACCTAGGGAATTTTGAGGAAGCCCATCATTGGAATATACAAGCCAAGTTCTATAATGAAAAATTCCCACTAGTATGTGAAAGTGACAAAATAGGAGACTCTTTATCATGAATACCATGGTGCTTCTTTGAAGCAAAAGTGTGGAAAAAGGATAGTAGCATTGCCCCCTCTCTCTTTTTCTCTCGTTTTTATATTTATTTATTTGGGCATTTTCTCTTTTTTATGGCCTCTTTTTTTATCTTCTTTTTTTCGTCCGGAGTCTCAACCCGACTTGTGGGGGAATCATGGTCTCCATCATCCTTTCCTCACTGGGACAATGCTCTAATAATGATGATGATCACACTTTTATTTACTTAGAACTCAAGACTTACAACTCGATACTTACAACAAAATATGACTCTATGTGAATGCCTTCGGCAGTGTACCAAGATGTGCAATGATTCAAGAGTGTCATGTATGAAAAATTATGAATGGTGGCTTTGCCACAAATACGATGTCAACTACATTATCATGCAAAGCAATATCACAATGATGAAGCATGTCATAATAAACAGAACGGTGGAAAGTTGCATGGCAATATATCTCGAAATGGCTATGGAAATGCCATAATAGGTACGTGTGGTGGTTGTTTTGAGGAAGGTAAATGGTGGGTTTATGGTACCGGTGAAAGCTGCGCGGTACTAGAGAGGCTAGCAATGGTGGATGGGTGAGAGTACGTATAATCCATGGACTCAACATTAGTCATAAAGAACTCACATACTTATTGCAGAAATCTATTAGTTATTGAAACAAAGTACTACGCGCATGCTCCTAGAGGGATAGATTGGTAGTAAAAGACCATCGCTCGTCCCTGACCGCCACTCATAAGGAAGACAATCAAAAAATAAGTCATGCCTCGACTTCATCACATAATGGTTCACCATACGTGCATGCTATGGGAATCACAAACTTTAACACAAGTATCTCTCAAATTCACAACTACTCAACTATCATGACTCTAATATCACCATCTTCATATCTCAAAACAATCATAAGGAATCAAACTTCTCATAGTATTCAATGCACTTTATATGGAAGTTTTTATTATACCCATCTTGGATGCCCATCATATTAGGACAAATTTTATAGCCAAAGCAAATTACCATGTTGTTCTAAAGGACTCTCAGAATAATATAAGTGAATCATGAGAGATCAATAATCTCTATAAAATAAAACCACCACCGTGCTCTAAAATGATATAAGTGAAGCACTAGAGCAAAATTATCTAGCTCAAAAGATATAAGTGAAGCACATAGAGTATTCTAATAAATTCTGATTCATGTGTGTCTCTCCCAAAAGGTGTGTACAGCAAGGATGATTATGTTAAACTAAAAAGAAAATACACAAAGCATACAAGATGCTCCAATAAAAATACATATCATGTGGTGAATAAAAATATAGCCTCAAGTAAAGTTACTGATAGTTGAAGACGAAAGAGGGGATGCCTTCAGGGGCATCCCCAAGCTTAGGCTTTTGGTTGTCCTTGAATTTTACCTTGGGTGCCTTGGGCATCCCCAAGCTTACGCTCTTGCCACTCCTTGTTCCAAAATCCATCAAATCTTTACCCAAAAACTTGAAAACTTCACAACACAAAACTCAACATAAAATCTCATGAGCTCAGTTAGTATAAGAAAACAAACCACTACTTTAAGGTACTGTAATGAACTTATTATTTATTTATATTGGTGTTAAACCTACTATATTCCAACTTCTCTATGGTTCATAACCCCCCGATACTAGCCATAGATTCATCAAAATAAGCAAACAACACATGAAAAAACAGAATCTGTCAAAAACAGAACAGTCTGTAGCAATCTGAAGGTTTGGAATACTTCTGTAACTCCAAAAATTCTGAAAATTTAGGATGAACTAAATAATTTGTATATTGATCTACTTCAGTTAGAATTGATATTTTATCGCTCTCTAGTAAGAAATTAAAATTATTCTCGTGAGCACATTCTTTCTGGTTTTTTAGCAAGATCAAACAACAATCACCCAAGAAGATCCTAAAGGCTGTACTTGGCACAAACACTAACTAAAACATAAAAACACAATCATAATAGAGGATAGATGATTTATTTATTACTAAACAGGAACAAAAATAAAATTGGGTTGCCTCCCAACAAGCGCTGTCGTCTAGCGCCCCTAGCTAGGCATTGATAATTTCAATGATGCTCACATGAAAGACAAGAATTCAAGCACAAAGAGAGCATCATCAAACACGTGACAAACATATCTAAGTCTAACATAATTCCTATGCATAGGCATCTGATAGGCAAACACATTATCATAGCAAGCAAAAACTAGCATATGCAAGGAAGCGGAAAGAAACAATAGCAATCTCAACATAACGAGAGGTAATTTAGTAACATGAAAATTTCTAAAATCATATTTTCCTCTCTCATTATAATTACATATGGGATCATAAGCAAATTCAACAAAATAGCTATCATATAAAATATTTTCAACACGGTCTACATGCATGCAAAGTTGACACTCTTCCAAAATAGTGGGATTAACATTAACTAAAGTCATGACCTCTCCAAACCCACTTTTATCGAAAATTGCATAAGATTGAACATTCACCAAATATGTGGGATCTAAAGTTGACACTCTTCCAAACCCACTTTTAATATTGCAAAAATTATTACCAATCTTATATTCATCATGGGGCTTAAATAAATTTTCAAGATCATAAGAAGAATCACCCCAATCATGATCATTGCAACAAGTAATGGACATAGCAAAACTAGCATCCCCAAGCTTAGGGTTTTGCATATTATTAGCGCAATTGAATTCATGGAATTTATAATAACATCATTGCAATCATGCTTTTTATTCAAAGATCTATCGTGAATCACTTTATAAAGCACTTCATCACAATTTTCATATTCACGGATTTCAAGCAAAACTCCATAAAGATAATCTAGTGCACTCAACTCACTAGCAATTGGTCCATCATAATTGGATCTTTTAAAAAGATTAGCAAGAGGATGAGGATCCATAACAATAGATATTGAGCAAGCGAAGATGCAAGCTAATAGAAGGCACATGGTAACACGAGCAAGCAGAAGGACAAACAGAAGAGGGCGAATAAAATGGCAAAGGTGAAGTGGGGGAGAGGAAAGTGAGAGGTAAATGGAAAATAATGTAATGCCAGGGAGAAGAGTTTATGATGGGTACTTGGTATGTCTTGACTTGAGCGTAGATCTCCCAGGCAACGGCGCCAGAAATCGTTCTTGCTACCTCTTGACCATGTGTTGGTTTTCCCATGAAGAGGAAAGGGTGATGCAGCAAAGTACCGTAAGTATTTCCCTAAGTTTTTGAGAACCAAGGTATCAATCCAATAGGAGACTACACGCAAGTCGCCAAGTACCTGCACAATCAATCAAGAACCTCGCAACCAACGCGATAAAGGGGTTGTCAATCCCTTCACGGTCACTTGCGAAAGTGAGATCTGATAAAGATAATAAGATAAATATTTTTGGTTTTTGTTGTTGTGTAGATTGGAAAATAAACATTGCAAATTAGTAAACGAGATGCGATGTATATAAAAAGAGATGCAATATAATAAGAAAGGGACCCGGGGGCCATAGGTTTCACTAGTGGCTTCTCTCACGATAGCATAAATTACGATGGGTGAACAAATTACTGCCGAGCAATTGATAGAAAAGCGCATAGTTATGAGAATATCTAGGCAATGCTTATGAAATATAGGCATCACGTCCGTGTTAAGTAGACCGAAACGATTCTGCATCTACTACTATTACTCCACATATCAACCGCTATCCAGCATGCATCTGGAGTATTAAGTTCATAAGAACAGAGTAACGCTTTAAGCAAGATGACATGATGTAGAGGGATAAACTCAAGAAATATGTTATAAACCCCATCCTTTTATCCTCGATGGCAACAATACAATACATGCCTTGCTGCCTCTGCTGTCACTGGGAAAGGACACCGCAAGATTGAACCCAAAGCTAAGCACTTCTCCCATTGCAAGAAAGATCAATCTATTAGGCCAAACTAAACCGATAACTCCAAGAGACTTGCAAAGATATCAAATCATGCATATAAGAATTCAGAGAAGAACCAAATATTGTTCGTAGATAATCTTGATCATAAACCCACAATTCATTAGATCTCGGCAAACACACCGGAAAAAGTATTACATCGAATACATCTCCAAGAACATCAAGGAGAACTTTGTATTGAGAACCAAAGAGAGAGAAGAAGCCATCTAGCTAATGGTGTTGATGTAGAAGCCCTTCGTGATCGAATCCCCCTCCGACAAATCGCCAGAAAAGGCCCCAGATTGGATCTCACGGGTACAGAATGTTGCGGCGGTGGAAAAGTGGTTTCTTGGCTCTCCTGGATGTTTTTTGGGTACATGGATATATATATATAGGCGAAAGAAGTACGTCGGTCGAGCTCCGTGGGGCCCACGAGGGTGGGGGCGCGCCCCCTGCCTCATGGAAGCTTCGAGCCTTCCAGACTTGTACTCCAAGTCTTCTGGGTTGCGTTTGTTCCAAGAAAGATCCTCGTGAAGGTTTTGTTCCGTTTGGATTCCGTTTGATATTCCTATTTCGTGAAACATTGAATAGGCAAAAAACAGAAATTTGCACTGGGCCTTCGGTTAAATGGTTAGTCCAAAAAATAATATAAAAGTGCATATTAAAGCCCATTAAACATCCAAAACAGATAATAAATAGCATGGAACAATAAGAAATTATAGATACATTGGAGATGCATCATCCCCTAAATGGGCCAAATTCTGCCTGTCACAAGAGTCGGCCTGTATCTGTCCTATTACCCGTTGTGCCATTTCCAGACCGCCCTATATTCTGGCCCATTAACTACCTTTATGCCTGTGACAGAATTAAGCGTTTGCTATCCTCAGCCTGTTAACGGCCCATTACCATGTTGGGACGATACCAATTACGCCCGTTTACGGCCCATGTTGACCCATTTATCCGACGGCCTGAGGTCCACCGATTCTATGGCCCTGTTGGAGGCCCATTTATCACCGGCCCATAGGAGGCTCATGGATCCTACGGCCTATAGCGGGGTCAACGTTACCACGGTCCGTATATGACCCATGGTTGTTGCGGCCACTAGCAATCCAGGGAAAAAGAAGACTAGGAAATAAATAAGCCCAAAACTAACGTTAGGCTATTAAGGCGATTGCACAGATTACATCCATTGGGCATCAAACATCGCCACCAAGGCAAATATAGGGAATACCCTACACAATACACAAATGGATTGTTGTTTTCTTCAGCTGGTGGCTGCACGTTAAGAACAAATTTTGTATCGCAACAAAACGAATTTGAACTATAAAATAAAAGGAAGGTTGGCATAAAAGTTAACAGTCTGGCAGATAAATGCACCACCAGAAGTTGAGAAGCTCAGTTCATTTGACCCGACTGTTACATTTTCATGTTGTATTGTCCAATGGAGCACCATAACCTCCGCCTTCATTTCTCCTAGGCTCCTGAACAACATAGCAAATGTCTGATAGTCTGGTTTCAAAACCATGCATATCTTGACGACATCGAACAATGTCTGTCTTTGTTTCACAAAGGGTCTCTATTAGGGAATGGACTTATGTCTGGAGCGCAGATATAACATTGTTTTGAGCTTCCATAACTTGATCATGAGGTAGTTGGACGAGATTGCCTTAATAACCAACCCAGTATTATGCAGGAATGTGCCTTTGGCACTGTTAGTGGACAGGTACTAACCCACTGCATCAAGAGCTGACATTGCGGTTATAGATGCCTCGCCACCTTCAGAAGGTGGCGGTTCCACCATTTTTCCATAGCTTGCTGAAAAGTTGAGTTTTACATTAGTAGTACCAGAACTGAAGATATTAAGGAGGCAGCAAAACCAAACAAAATAGCTTTGGTCTATATACAAAACTTATTCTGGTGAACCCATGTAAAATATTAGTTGTATTTTACTGCAAAGTACATAATAAAACTAGGTTCCAAACATATGACCATGTACCATGGCTAATGTATTGTCTATTTCTTCACATTGTATTAACAGCTAAGGATAAAGAGACAAAGTTTATAATACGGTAAGCATAGTATGACATCATTCATATCACAAAACAACTAAGAACAGACAAACAGGCAATTGTAACATTGTGTGGGCAAAAGTCCAGCACGGAACTAGATTACAGGTCAAGATAGAAGGACCATCACTCCTCTCTTTTAAACCTTTGTAAGTTGCAATGATACGCTAAGACAATTGTCTATAAAATTGAAAATAGTAATAGACATTGGCTGCAAACCATGCAGTTCAAGGCACGAGTCAGAGTAAGTAGTAGTTAAAAGGCATGAGGATTAAGGACTTACAACAGTGGCTTTGCCTGGTGTAGTCATGCCCTTCGTATTGCTGGTGTGACACTCCTTGAAGATTTCCCCAGCATTTGGTTCAGGTACTTTTTGGTCCTTGTGGGCTTTCCTATGCATTTGGAACAAAGTCAATATATATCTGATAATATGGTAGAGCGAAAAGAGTGAAACAACAGCTAATTACAAGAGCCTCGTAGTGTGCAATATAGCTACGAGATCATGTTGTCTGTTGGAATTTCACTTTCATATGGTTGGCCTTGTTCTTTGAACAGTTCACCTACAAGAAGATAGATTTGTGTGGCACATGCGTAAATAGGACTTCAACATGTGATCTGATCACATATATATAATGTACCTGATACTTTGGATCAGACCAGTGTTTAACAAGGCCTCTCCAGTCTTCACCCGACATATTTTCCACTGGAGATGTTTGGGCAAGTTCACTGTTAGCCTTGCCTTCAAAGTGAGTTTTCCTCAAGTTATACCGATATTGTTGCAGAGCAGACTTGAAAACATGGGTGCAAGCTTGTCAGGTTGCATCATCTTGGCTATCCAACTTGAACCTCATCTTTTGAAAATTACGGGAGTCTCATTATCAGCAACCTAGAAATTATGGGACAGAGCAAGACGATATTACTAGTTTCCATACATAACCATACTTACAGATAAATGGTCGAGGAATGGGTTGAATTGGGTTTCGTCTTTGTCATTCTTGTACTGAATCCATGTTGGGAGGATACGTACATGACACCTAATGGCAACCGCTGCCTCTGATACTAACTTGGCTGACACTGTAGCATTACGTGGCCTTTTTAAACCTACCTCAAAAATGGATCTTGATACGTCCATTTTGCATCATGCTTTTATATCGATATTTATTGCATTATGGGTTGTTATTATACATTATGTGACAATAATTATGCCTTTTCTCTCTTATTTTACAAGGTTTACATGAAGAGGGAGAATGCCGGCGACTGAAATTCTGGGTTGGAAAAGGAGCAAATATTAGAGACTTATTCTGCACAACTCCAAAAGTCCTGAAACTCCACGAAAGTCAATTTTGAAATATATTAAAAATATGCAGCAAAGAAAGCACCAGAGGGGGGCACACCCTGTCCACGAGGGTGGGGGCGCGCCCCCTGCATTGTGGGGCCCCTGGCAGGCCTTCGGTGCCCATATATTGCTATATGGAGTCTTTCGCCCTGAAAAAATAAGGAGGAAGCTTTTAGGACGAAGCGCCGCTATCTCGAGGTGGAACCTTGGTGGAACCAATCTAGGGCTCCGGCGGAGTTGTTCTGCCGGGGAAACATCCCTCTAGGAGGGGGAAATCATCATCATCGTCATCACCATCCATCCTCTCATCGGGAGCGGGTCAATCTCCACCAACATCTTCACCAGCACCATCTCATCTCAAACCCTAGTTCATCTCCCGTATCCAATCTTTGTCTCAAAACCTCAGATTGCTACTTGTGGGTTGCTAGTAGTGTTGATTACGCCCTGTAGTTGATGGTAGTTGGTTTATTTGGTGGAAGATCATATGTTCATATCCTTTATGCATACTAATACCCCTTGTATTATGAACATGAATATGATTTGTGAGTAGTTACGTTTGTTCCTGAGGACATGGGAGAAGTATTGCTATAAGTAGTCATGTGAATTTGGTATTCGTTCGATATTTTGATGAGATGTATGTTGTCTCTCCTCTAGTGGTGTCATGTGAAGGTCGACTACATGACACTTCACCATTGTTTGGGCCTTGGGGAAGGCATTGGGAAGTAATAAGTAGATGACGGGTTGCTAGAGTGACAGAAGCTTAAACCCTAGTTTATGCGTTGCTTCGTAAGGGGATGATTTGGATCCATATGTTTCATGCTATGGTTAGGTTTACCTTAATACTTCTTTTGTAGTTGCGGATGCTTGCAAGAGGGGTTAATCATAAGTGGGATGCTTGTCCAAGGAAGGGCAGTACCCAAGCACCGGTCCACCCACATATCAAATTATCAAAGTAACGAACGCGAATCATATGAGCTTGATGAAAACTAGCTTGACGATAATTCCCATGTGTCCTCGGGAGCGCTTTCCTTTATATAAGAGTTTGTCTAGGCTTGTCCTTTGCTACAAAAAGGACTGGGCCACCTTGCTGCACCTTGTTTACATTTATTACTTGTTACCCATTATGAATTACCTTATCACAAAACTATCTGTTACCGATAATTTCAGTGCTTGCAGATAATACCTTACTGAAAACCGCTGGTCATTTCCTTCTGCTCCTCATTGGGTTCGACACTCTTACTTATCGAAAGGACTATGATAGATCCCCTATACTTGTGGGTCATCAAGACTCTTTTTTGGCACCGTTGCCGGGGAGTGAAGCGCCTTTGGTTAGTGGAATTTGCTAAGGAAAAATTTATATAGTGTGCTGAAATTTACTGTCACTAGTTACTATGGAAAGTAATCCTTTGAGGGGCTTGTTCAGGCTATCTTCACCCCGACCAGTAGAGCAAAGAGTTTCTCCTCAACCTATTGAACCTACTGAAAATGTTTACTTTGAAATTCCTTTGGTATGATAGAAAAACTGCAAGCTAATCCTTTTACACGAGATGGAACATTACATCCCGATTTGCACCTAATCTATGTGGATGAAGTTTATGATTATTTAAGCTTGCAGGTATGCCCGAGGATGTTATCAAGTAGAAGGTCTTCCCTTTATCTTTGAAGGGAAAGGCATTGACATGGTTTAGGCTATGTGATGATATTTGATCATGGAACTACAACCGATTGAAATTGTAATTTCATTAGAAGTTTTATCCTATGCATCTGGTTCATCATGGTCGTAATTATATATAGAATGTTTGGCCTCATGAAGGAGAAAGCATCGCTCAAGCTTTGGGAGGCTTAAGTCAATGTTATATTCATGCCCCAATCATGAGCTCTCGAGTGAAATTATTGTTCAATTTTTTTGTGCTCGGCTTTCTCTCAATAGTCGCTCCATGCTCGATACTTCTTGTACCAGTTCTTTTATGATGAAGACTATTGAATTCAGATTGGATTTATTGGAAATAATTAAACGCAACGATAAAGATTGGGAACTCGACGAAGGTAAGGAGTCAGGTATAACACCTAAGTTTGATTGTGTTAAATCTTTTATGGATACCGATGTTTTTCATGAATTTAGCACTAAATATGGACTTGACTCTGAGATAGTAGCTCCTTACTGTGAATCATTTGATAATCATGTTGATCTCCCTAATGAGAAGTGGCTTAAATATCATCCTCCCATTGAAGTAAAAGTAGTTGAACCTATTAAAGTTGAGGAAAATACTATCACTTATAATGTTGATAATAATGTTCCTACCGCTTATATGGTAATGTTCCTACCGCTTATATGGAGAAGCCACCTTTCCCTGCTAGAATAAAGGATCATGCTAAAGCTTCAACTGTGGTCAACAAAAGTAATATTAGAACACCCAAACCCTCTGAGCAAATTAAAGTTGAACCTAGTATTGCTATGGTTAAAGATCTCTTGGTCGATAATATTGATGGGCATGTTATTTACTTCTGTGATGAAGCTGCTAGAATTGCTAAACCCCATACTAAAGATAAACATAGACCTGTTGTTGGCATCCCTGCTGTTTCTACTAAAATAGGAGATCACTGTTATCATGGATTATGTGATATGGGTGCTAGTGTCAGTGCAATACCTTATACCTTGTATAAAGAAATTATGCATAATATTGCACATGATGAGATAGAAGATATTGATGTTACTATTAAGCTTGCCAATAGAGATACTATCTCAACGGTTGGGATTGTTATAGATGTTGTAGTCTTGTGTGGGACAATTAAATATCCTACTGATTTTCTTGTTCTTGCTTCCCCAAAGATAACCTTTGTCCCACTATATTTGGTAGACCCTTCTTGAACACTATTAATGCGAAGATAGACTACAAAACGGATATTGTTTCTGTTAGTTTAGGGGATATGTCTCATGATTTCAATTTTGCTAAATTTCGTAGACAACCCCATGATAAATAATTGCCTAGTAAAGATGAAATTATTTGTCTTGCCTCTATTGTCGTGCCTCCTAATGATCCTTTAGAACAATATTTGTTAGACCATGGAAATTATATGTTTGTGAATGAAAGAAGGGAAATAGATGAATTATTATTTAAACAGGGACCTATTTTGAAACACAACTTGCCTGTTGAAATTCTAGGGGATCCTCCTCCACCCAAGGGTGATCCTGTGTTTGAGCTTAAACCATTACCTGATACACTTAAATATGCTTATCTTGACGAAAAGAAGATATATCATGTTATTATTAGTGCTAATCTTTCAGAGCAGGAAGAAGAGAAATTATTGAGAACTCTAAAGAAGCACCATGCTGCCATTGGATATACTCTTGATGATCTCAAGGGCATTAGTCCCACTCTATGCCAGCACAAAATAAAATTAGAGAAAGACGCTAAACCGGTTGTTGATCACCAACCACGGTTAAATCCTAAGATGAAAGAAGTGGGAAGAAATGAAATACTAAAGCTTTTGGAGGCAGGTATAATTTATCCCGTTGCTGATAGTAAGTGGGTAAGTCCTGTCCATTGTGTCCCTAAGAAGGAAGGCATTACTGTTGTTCCTAATGATAAAGATGAATTGATCCCACAAAGAATTGTTACAGGTTATAGAATGGTAATTGACTTCCGCAAATTAAATAAAGCTACTAAAAAGGATCATTACCATTTACCTTTTGTTGATCAAATGCTAGAAAGATTATCTAAACATACACGTTTTTGCTTTCTAGACGGTTATTCTGGTTTCTCTCAAATACACGTGTCAAAATAGGATCAGGAAAAGACCACTTTTACTTGCCCTTTCGGTACCTTTGCTTATAGACGTATGCCTTTTGGTTTATGTAATGCACATGCTACCTTCCAAAGATGTATGACTGCTATATTCTCTGACTTTTGTGAAAAGATTGTTGAGGTATTCATGGATGATTTCTCCATTTACGGAACTTCTTTTGATGATTTCTTAAGCAACCTTGAGCGAGTTTTGCAGAGATGTGAAGAAACTAATCTTGTCTTGAATTGGGAGAAGTGCCACTTTATGGTTAATGAAGGTATTGTCTTGGGGCATAAAGTTTCTAAAAGAGGTATTGAAGTTGATAATGCTAAAGTTGATGGTATTGAAAAGATGCCGTGTCCTAAGGACATTAAAGATATAAGAAGTTTCCTTGGTCATGCCGTTTTTATAGGAGGTTCATTAAAGACTTCTCAAAAATTTCTAGGCCTCTGACTAATATCATACAAAAAGATGTTCCTTTTGTCTTTGATGATGATTGTGTAGAAGCATTTGAAATACTTAAAAAAGCCTTGATCTCTGCACCTATTGTTCAGTCTCCTGATTGGAATTTACCCTTTGAAATTATGTGTGATGCTAGGGATTATCCTATAGGTGCTTTTCTAGGACAAAGGGTTGATAAGAAATTAAATGTTATCCAATATGCTAGTAAAACCCTAGACAGTGCCTAGAGAAATTATGCTACTACTGAAAAAGAATTTTTAGCAGTTGTATTTGCTTGTGATAAGTTCAGACCTTATATTGTTGATTCTAAAGTAACTGTTCACACCGATCGTGCTGCTATTAAATATATTCTGGAAAATAAAGATGCTAAACCTAGACTTATTAGATGGGTTCTCTGGCTACAAGAATTTGATTTGCATATTATTGATAGAAAGGGAGCTAAGAACCCCGTTGTAGACAACTTACCTAGGTTAGAGAATGTTCTTGATGACCCACTACCTATTGATGATAGCTTTTCCGATGAACAATTAGGTGTCATAAATGCTTCTCGTACTGCTCCATGGTATGCTGATTATGCTAATTACATTGTTGTAAATTTATACCACCTAGTTTCACATACCAGCAAAAGAAAATGTTTTTCTATGATTTAAGACATTACTTCTGGGATGACCCACACCTTTATAAAGGAGTAGATGGTGTTATTAGATGTTGTGTACCTTAGCACGAATAGGAACAGATCCTACGCAAGTGTCACTCCGAGGCTTATGGAGGACACCACGCTGGAGATAGAACTGCACATAAGGTATTGCAATCCGGTTTTTATTGGCCTACTCTCTTCAAAGATGCCCGTAAGTTTTTCTTGTCTTGTGATGAATGTCAAAGAATTGGTAATATTAGTAGACATCAAGAAATGCTTATGAAGTATTCACTTGTTATTGAACCATTTGATGTTTGGGGCTTTGATTATATGGGATCGTTTCCTTCCTTTAATGGGTATATGCATATTCTAGTTGCCGTTGATTACGTTACTAAGTTGGTAGAAGCTATTCCAACTAGTTGTGCTGATCATAACACCTCTATTAAGATGCTTAAAGAAGTCATTTTTCCGAGCTTTGGAGTCCCTGGATACTTAATGACTGATGGTGGTTCACATTTTATTCGTGGTACCTTTCGTAAAATGCTTTCTAAGTATGATGTTAATCATAGAATTGCATCTCCATATCACCCATGGTCTAGTGGTCAAGTAGAACTGATTAATAGAGAGCTCAAATTAATATTGCAAAAGACTGTTAATAGATCTAGAAATAATTGGTCCAAGAAACTTGATGATGCATTATGGGCCTATAGAATTGTATATAAAAATTCTATGGGTATGTCTCCATATAAAATGGTTTATGGAAAAGCATGTCACTTACCTCTCGAACTAGAACATAAGGCATACTGGGCCACTAAAGAGCTCAATTATGATTTCAAACTTGCCGGTGAGAAGAGATTATTTGACATTAGCTCACTTGATGAGTGGAGAACCTAGGCCTATGAAAATGCCAAATTGTTTAAAGAAAAGGTTAAAAGATGGCATGACAAAAGGATACAAAAACGTGAGTTTAATGTAGGTGATTATATATTGTTATACAACTCTCGTTTAAGGTTTTTTGCAGGAAAATTACTCTCTAAATGGGAAGGTCCTTACGTCATCGAGGAGGTCTATCGTTCTGGTGCCATAAAAATCAACAACTTCAAAGGAACAAATCCGAGGGTGGTGAACGGTCAAAGAATCAAACATTATATCTCAGGTAACCCCATAAATGTTCAAACTAATGTTATTAACACAGTAACCCCGGAGATGTATATAAGGGACACTTTTCAGAACGTTTCAGACTCTGATAAGGAATAGGTATGTGGTACGGTAAGTAAACCGACTCCAAAACTGTTCTAATAGCATTTTTTCTCCGTTTTGGTATATTTAAGAAAATAGGAAAATAAGAAGCAGTCTAGAAAGGACACGAGGCGTCCACGAGGGTGGAGGGCACGCCCTACCCCCTGGGTGCGCCCCCTGCCTCGTTGGCACCTCGTGTGTCCTCCGAACTCTGTTTTCTTGCATGATACTTCTTTTGGTCAGTAAAAATTCATTATATAATCTCAAAGGTTTTGACCACCGTACCACGCAAATATCTCCTAATTTTGTTTCGAGTTGTTTTCTGATAGATCTAAATTACCATGACGTCTTCAAGCACCCCCAAGGATAAGTTTTTCAAGAGGGTCATCAACCCTTACCTCGCGGAGGTGCTGCAACACACTCAAACCATTGAGTTGCGTGAGGGGGTGGTGCACATCCGTGACGTTGAGGGGCCAAGGAGGACCGGAAGCGTGGAGACAAGACTCGATGCAATGGATCAACAAGTTTTCAAGTGCCAGGGGATGGTGGAACACGGACTCGACGCCAACCACATGATGATCGCGGAGTTCACCAACAATCACAAGCTGAATGCCAAAAAAATTGGGGAGACCATCTTCAATCTTCACGAGAAAATCGAGCACCTCCAAGCCCAGATCTATGACCTGCAAAACCAAAACTGTGAGTGTATGAATATAGATTCAAGAGGATGAGTTTGGCTGCAGATTTGAGTATCCCGGAGACTCGATTATCCTTCTATGATGGTGAGCCTATGCCTTGGAAGACGGACGACAAGTCTACATCATCAACAACTCCATCATCACAACCAAAGGAGAACTGAGTATCGGGTATGGGCACTCCCCTTGGCAACTGCCAAGCTTGGGGGAGTGCCCCGGTATCATATCACCATCACAATTTTATCTTTACCATTTTTCTTATTTCGATCCTTTTGGTTATATCTTGATCTAGTAGAATAAAGTTCAGTAAGATCTAGCTTTGAGTTTTAGTATTGATCCTTATCTATGTAATCGAGTACGTGAGCTATATATAACAAATATTAGTTTTGAGTCGAGGGCTTAATTATCTTGCTATGATCTTGAGGGAATAAAACAAAAGAGAAAGAATAAAAAAATAAAGAGATCATATTGATCTTATGGAGAGTAATGACTTCACATATAAAGAGTATGATGAATAAAAGTTGTTGAGAGCTGACAAACATAATTTTGGTCATCATTGCAATTAATAGGAAGTAATAAACAAAGAGAGGTTTTCACATATAAATATACTATCTTGTACCTCTTTTATGATTGTGAGCACTCATTAAAATATGACATGCTAAAAAGTTGATGTTGGACAAGGAAGACAATGTAACGGGTTATGTTTTCTTTCATCCGAAATAAATTATATTGTCATGGATCATCCAACATGTTGAGCTTGCATTTACCCTCATGCTAGCCAAATTCTTTGCACCAAGTAGAGATACTACTTGTGCTTCAAAATATCCTTAAACCCAGTTTTGCCATGAGAGTACATCATATCTGCCTATGGATTGAGTAAGATCCTTCAAGTAAGTTGTCGTCGTTGCAAGCAATAAAAATTGCTCTCTAAATATGTATGATCTATTAGTGTGGAGAAAATAAGCTTTATACGATCTTGTTATGTTGAAGAAATAAAAGCGATGGACTTCATAATAAAGGTCCATATCACAATTGGCAATATAAAGTGACATTCTTTTGCATTAAGATTTTGTGCATCCAACCATAAAAACACATGACAACCTCTGCTTCCCTCTACGAAGGGCCCATATTTTATTTTTTTGTCCTATACCTTATACAAGAGTCATGGTGATCTTCACCTTTCCTTTTTACATTTTATCCTTTGGCAAGCACTGTGTGTTGGAAATATCCTGATATATATAGCTATTTGGATGTGGGTTTTCATAAACTATTATTGTTGACATTACCCTTGAGGTAAAAGGTTGGGAGGCAAAACTATAAGCCCCTATCTTTCTATGTGTCCGATTAAAGCTTCAAACCATAAGTATTGCGTGAGTGTTAGCAATTGTGGAAGACTAAATGATAGTTGAGTATGTGGACTTGCTGAAAAGCTCTTATATTGGCTCTTTCCGATTTTATGATGAATGACAATTGCTTCAATGACTGAGATTTTAGTTTGTTAGTTTTCAATGAAGTTTCTGATTCATACTTGACATTGTGAATATATTGTTACTTTAGCATAAGAAATCATATGACAATA
>NC_041392.1:596919076-596923731 GCF_002162155.2 Triticum dicoccoides | reverse complement strand
TCATGATGCCCTCATGTCTATATTTTATTTTATCGACACCTATATCTCTAAACATGTGGACATATTTTTCGGTATCGGCTTCCGCTTGAGGACAAGCAAGGTCTAAGCTTGGGGGAGTTGATACGTCCATTTTGCATCATGCTTTTATATCGATATTTATTGCATTATTGTCTGTTATTATACATTATGTCACAATACTTATGCCTTTTCTCTCTTATTTTACAAGGTTTACATGAAGAGGGAGAATGCCGGCAGCTGAAATTCTGGGCTGGAAAAGGAGCAAATATTAGAGACCTATTCTGCACAACTCCAAAAGTCTTAAAACTCCATGAAAGTCAGTTTTGGAATATATTAAAAATATTGGGAGAAGAAAGCACCAGAGGGGGTCCACACCTTGTCCACGAGGGTGGGGGCGCGCCCTACACCCCTGGGAGCGTCCCCTACCTCGTGGGCCCCCCTAGAAGGCCTCCGGTGCCCATCTTTTGCTATATGAAGTCTTTCACCCTAAAAAAAATAAGGAGGAAGCTTTCGGGATGAAGCGCCGCCGTCTCGAGGCGGAACCTTGGTGAAACCAATCTAGGACTCCGGCGGAGCTGTTCTGTCGGGGAAACATCCCTCCGGGAGGGGGAAATCATCACCATTGTCATCACCATCGATCCTCTCATCGGGAGGGGGTCAATCTCCATCAACATCTTCACCAGCACCATCTCATCTCAAACCCTAGTTCATCTCTTCTATCCAATCTTTGTCTCAAAACCTCATATTGGTACCTGTGGGTTGCTAGTAGTGTTGATTACTCTTTGTAGTTGATGCTAGTTGGTTTATTTGGTGGAAGATCATATGTTCAGATCCTTTATGCATATTAATACCCCTCTGATTATGAACATGAATATGATTTGTGAATAGTTATACATTTGTTGCGGAGGACATGGGAGAAGTATTGCTATAAGTAGTCATGTGAATTTGGTATTCGTTCGATATTTTGATGAGATGTATGTTGTCTCTCCTCTAGTGGTGTCATGTGAAGGTTGACTACATGACACTTCACCATTGTTTGGGCCTAGGGGAAGGCATTGGGAAGTAATAAGTAGATGATGGGTTGCTAGAGTGACAGAAGCTTAAACCCTAGTTTATGCGTTGCTTCGTAAGGGGATGATTTGGATCCATATGTTTCATGTTATGGTTAGGTTTACCTTAATACTTCTTTTGTAGTTGCGGATAATTGCAAAAAGGGTTAATCATAAGTGGGATGGTTGTCCAAGGAAGGGCAGTACCCAAGCACCGGTCCACCCACATATCAAATTATCAAAGTAACGAACATGAATCATATGAGCATGATGAAAACTAGCTTGACGATAATTCTCATGTGTCCTCGGGAGCGCATTCCTTTATATAAGAGTTTGTCCATGCTTGTCCTTTGCTACAAAAAGGATTGGGCCACCTTGCTGCACCTTGTTTACTTTTATTACTTGTTACCCGTTACGAATTACCTTATCACAAAACAATCTGTTACCAATAATTTCAGTGCTTGCAAAGAATACCTTACTGAAAACTGCTTTTCATTTCCTTCTGCTCCTCGTTGGGTTTGACACTCTTACTTTCGAAAGGACTAGATAGATGCCCTATACTTGTGGGTCATCAGATCTCCATTCTTCCTCCTCTAGATTTAGTTAACCTATCGAGCATTATCCCTGATGTTTGTTTCCTCTTGCGCCTAGGTGCTACTCCAACAACAAACATATGAAGTGTTAGTGTATATCAAACTGTGAAACTACATATAAAGAAGCATGCAACTGTAACTTGACTCCAGCAACTACCTTCTTCCTATTGAAGCTCACAAAGTTCATCTAATCTTGCCAACTCCTCTTGTGTCAAGAGTGCTTCAGAAGTAGTGTCAGGTGGCAAGGGAGCTTGGGAACGTGCTGCTAGCTGAGTTGATCAATGAGTAAATCGTGCAGCTGGTGGTATGGTGGAAGGTGTTGCAACAACTAGGGTTGTCTCTGCTTGTTTGGTGGCAGCTATTTGTTTCTGTTTAGCTTGTTCTACAGCTCGCACTGCAAAAAAAAGAAACATCCGTGATAGGGAGGCAGGGGAATGACTTTGACAAGGGCGGCGACGTCGTCGGCGTGCCGGCTGCAGCATGAAGGCAGGAACTTTACGGGCCTGGTATGTTCCTGCAATTGCGTCCGGTCAAGTACCGTCGTTGACGGCGGAGGTGGGGCCCTCCCGTGTGCCGATGGTGCTGTTGCCCTAGTCCCGGCTCCTCTTCTATATTGTGCAGGCCATGCTTCACGGTGCCGTGGTCAGATAGCATGGGAAGCTTCTTGACCGGGTTGGCGCAGGGTGGTGGTCGGTTTGGTGGCGAGCTCCGGAGTGCCTGAGGTGGAGGTTGGGATCGGGAGAAATCCATATTGGCTTGGTCGACACCGACGCGGTAGCGCATGACGGTGCCGCCGGACCTTCGTGGAGGGCTTCGGGGCTACCATTCCTCTCTCCACACCGCGTACCGGCCAGGGGAAACCCTTGGCAGCAACGTCGTCATCGTCACATCCCTTCTTGGAGGTGTTGATTGGTATCGGCTCTTCGGAGGCTCGGAGCTTGGTGGGCGATCTCCGGTGGATGCAGCGGTCATAAGACTTCTTCGTTTTTTGTCGATCCGCCATTGTCGGCATTTGTTTCTCTTGTATTTTCTTTTTCATTTCTTTTGAACGTGACTGTGCTGCTTTCGCCCCAGCACCTATCTTTGGCTCTCTCGGTTGGTTGCTTTGTATACAAAGCGGGGAACCCTTTTTCGATAAACATACATACATACATACAAGAGAACAAAGAGACATATAGGTGTCACAATTCTATTGGATGGAAAAATTGACTGAAAGCCAATTAGATTTCAGTCAGATGTTAAATAGACAGTTCCATTTTATCAAAGGAAACGAGACAACACACAGAAATTGCTCATGCTAATCAAACGTGTTCGTTTAGGCACGCGCTAAAAGAAACTCACAAATCTTAGAATTTGTATCAAAAGGATTAGCAGTTAGATGTGAGATGACTAATTCTCATTTAGATGAGAATTAACAAAACCGAAACTAAAAAGATAATCTCCTCGAGCGGCCGGGATCGCGAAAAAAGAAATGAAAAAGAGAGAGAAATTAGAACACTTGGTACATTCGAAATACGGAGAAAAGAAATCATGCTGCACATGTGTTGGCCTTGTCGACTCCCGTGGCGGTGACCTTGACGTGGCTGCAGACAGCCATGGTCTTGTTGTTCGTGCCGGAGTACTCGATCTTGACGTCGGACATTGTGATGCCTTCGCAGGGCTTCTTCTCGGAGCAGAGCAGGCTGACGGCCTCGGGGGTGGAGGACGTGCCGGTGATGTTTTTGAACGTAACGTCCTTGACGGTGACCCTGTCGGCGTCGCCCTTGGAGGTGCAGAGTTTGTTGGGGCAGTACTTCTGGTCGATGATGATGGGGTTGCCCGAGTCCTCCATCTTGACGTTCTCGTAGGTGATCTTGGATGCTACGAGGGGCGACTTGGCGTCCTCGTACGACTTGATGCGGAGGCCGTTGCTGGAGCCCTTGAGCACGCAGTTCTTGACGGTGATGTCGGTCACGTCCTTCTCGTCCTTGTACCTCCCGAGGCTGCCAATGCTGATGCCATGGCCTGGGCCGCAGGTCACGCCGCTGATGTTGACTTTTGTGGTGCCGGGGCCCATGGAGATGCAGTCGTCGCCAACGCCTATGGTGGTGTCGATGATGCTGACATTGGATGAGTCGCCCATGTGGATGCCGTCGGTGTTGGGGCTGTCCCCGGGCGCGGTCACCTTCACGTCCTTGACGGTCACGCCCTTGCACTGGAAGATGTTCATGTGGAAGAACTTGGAATTGATGATAGAGATGCCTTCGATGAGCGCGTCGTCACAGAAGTCCAGCACCAGCGACTGCATGCATGCATGCACATTTACGTACGTAAGAATATAACAGCATTTCTTCAATAATAGTAAAAGAAATATACACACGTATATATAATTTATTACTATATAATGTTATGCACGCGTACGTACCTTTGGCAATATCTTGCAGTTGTAGTTCTTTTGGCAGCTGTTTTTGGTCCAGACGGCCTTGCCCTGACCGTCGATGTTGCCTTTGCCAGTGATGGAGAGCTTCTTCACGCGCATGATCTCGATCCAGTTAGACTTGAACTTGGCCAGGTCGTTGGAAGCTAGCAGGTTGCCTTCCAGCTTGATGGTGAGTCCGTCGCCCTTGCACGGCCCCGTGAAATTCAGAGCTCCAGTCAGGAAATCACCCTTGGGGATGATGATGGTCGGGTTGCCGGTGCTACCGCATGCCGAAGCCCATGCCTCCTCCACCGCCTGCATGCAATTGCAATGCACTCCACCACATGATCCATCGATCCATCATCATTCTTATATTCTCTCCCCTTCAGCACGTACGTACCTCGGTGCAGTCCGTTGTGCCGTCGGGCTTGGCGCCGAGCTTGGTGATGTCGTACTCCCCGCCCAGACCAGACGCCGCCGGACCATCTGCGCTCTCCTCCTTCTCCTTGCCTTTGGCGGCATATGCCACGCTCACCACCGCCAGGAGCAACAAGGCTCTCATCGCAACGTTCCTCAACACCATTTTGGCTGTGGAAT
>NC_041392.1:596885598-596918545 GCF_002162155.2 Triticum dicoccoides | reverse complement strand
CGGGTTGCTATTTCAGGTTGTGGTTGCCGGCTAAACCGGGTTGCTGTCCACCTTTGCTATTTTTGGGTCACCTTTGCTACTTCGATTCCATGTTGCTTGTGTCCGAAAATTCAGCCCCAGCTCCATCTCGTGTTTCCCTCTCTCTCAAAAAAAAAGCTCCATCTCATACATGGGATACAACACCTCCCAAACATTTCATCCCAAATAAGGTGTTGTAGGCATGGGAAAATGAAAATAAAAAAGAGAAGAAAATACTAAACAAAAACATAAATGGACAATCACATATAATAAAAAGATACAAAACAACAAAGAGAAAAAAAAAGGAAATATTTGTGTTGTTGTGTCTTTTAAAAGGTTCATCGTGTATTTTAGTAACATGCATACAAAAAGGTAATCGTGTATTTAATCAATATTCACAGGTATTCGTGGTTATTTTTGGATCACTTTTACTAATTCGATTCCAAGTTGGCAAATTGCTTGTGTCTCAAAATTCAGCTCCATCTCTTCCTAGTATTTCTCTCAAAAAGAGCTCTATCTCGTCCATGGGACATAGGAGCATCTCCAACAACTCCCAAATACTTCATCTGAATAGTGTGTTTTAAGCATGGTAAATGAAAATAAAAAGATGAAGAAAAAATAAACTGTAAAATAGTGTGGTTGGATGGTTAGGTGGACAGTGGTATTTCCCAGCTCATCAGGGTTCAAGTCCTGGTGCTCGCATTTATTCCTGGGTTTATAAGATCTCCGGCGATGCGTGTTCAGTGGGAGAAGACGTTTTCATCGACTACGAGGCGTCTTTGGTGGCTTCATCAATCTCAAGATGATATGTCGGTTTCAGTGTCTCGGAGGTGCTTATAGGGATAGGTTGTACATATATGTTCATAGCGATGAGTATGTGCGTATATATAAGCGTCTGTACCATGTCTCAAAAAAAGTACAAAACAAAGAGAGAGAAAAAAGGAAAATCA
Source organism: Triticum dicoccoides (assembly GCF_002162155.2). Taxonomy (NCBI): domain Eukaryota; kingdom Viridiplantae; phylum Streptophyta; class Magnoliopsida; order Poales; family Poaceae; genus Triticum; species Triticum dicoccoides. Next base: position 596,917,577 of record NC_041392.1, on the reverse strand, counting down.
TATACATATAAAAAATAAATGTAAATGCTTCAAAGTATAATAAAAGGAAAATAAGAGAAAAAGGGAAAGATGAAGGAAAAAATAACGCGTCCGCCGGCAAAGATCAGCCGGGCCGTGAGCCGTCGGATTTACCGCATCACATGGCTAAACGTGCCTCCATTCGGCAACACATGTCTTGTTCCGGAATTATTTCTGCAACACGGGTTTTGTTGCGGAATTATTTCTGCAACACATATCTTGTTGCGAACTTATTTCTGCAACACAGGTCTTGTTGCGGATTTTTTTGCAACATCAGCTTTTTTGTATTTTTTGCAACTGAGGTTTTGTTGTATTTTTTTTTTTTTTGCAACTGAGGTCTAAGTGCAGAAATAATTCGCAAGAAAAGTTTTGTTGTAAAACGTGGACCCGTCATAGAGTATTGCAACACTGCATATGTTTCGGAAGCATAACTCCTGTTGCAAAAGCGAGTTTATTGAAGGATGGTATACGGGACGCGTGTCACGCAGGGAATGTGACGGACGCGGCCCAATTATCCACCGGTTGATGATAAGTGTTTCCCAAAAAATAGACGAGTAACACAAGTAAAGCTACACGTACGGGGATTTTATACAGGCTCTTACGGAGTTGATCCAATGTGGCACTTTATTGGGTGTAAATTGAGGAATTAAAGGGCATGTTTAGTTTATTGGAAGCTGCCCGTCAGCCTGTAGGAGACCGTATGTCTACCAGTTTTTAAGCAACACCCTGCCAAACAGAGTCTATATCTCCTCTGTTGAGAGATATATGGCTCCCTCGCCTACAGACCACCCGGTCAGGGCTGGCCCAGTCAGTACGAAGGGCCGGGGTAGTCTTTTCCTGCTTCTTTCGCTCGCCCCGTTTTTTACATGGTTTTACTTGAAACAGTAATGGGATGGTTTCGATACTTCTTGGGGGTCAATACTTCCTTTCTTTTACCTTTTTAATATTTAATATTTTCATTCTTTGTTGTAATGTTTTCTTTTCTTCTATTTCTTTCTTTTGCTGTGTTTTTTAAAAGGTTCATCGCGTATCTCAATATTGTGCATACAGAAAAGGTGCTCGTGTATTTAAACGATATTCACATGTATTGCAAAATGTTCAACATGTATTTGAAAATTATTCATCATGTATTTAAATATTATCCATCATGTATTACAAGATGTACATCATGCATTAAAAATAATATACATCATGGATTACAAGATGTACGTCATGTATTACAAGATGGACGAACTCGAGGAGGATTGGAGATCGGAAGACCATCTTGATGAAGAAGGGGCGTCATCTGCCCAAACGGCACCCTGCTTTGCTATCTATATTATTTACTTGCCCAGAGGATATTATATTCAACTATTTTCATATCTATATTAACGGCCACAAATATGACAATATTAAACCTATCAAAGGTCATATTGCACTGGGTGATGATCAAATAAGCTCTATTGCCCCCGCGTTACCCCCCTCGAGTTCGCCCACCTGGACGGACTCGGCAGAGCTTCGGCGTAGATTTGTGCCGTGTTCTTGGGCGGTGAGGTTAGGGTTTCTCATCCTGCGTGTGCGACGACGAGTTCATGAGGGTGGATGCATGAGAGAACTCCCTGGTGTATAAATTTGATGTCCTATAAATACAAAAGTTAGATAATTATTTCTTTTTCTTGCAGGTGTTACACAATTATTTCACCTCCAAGCCTTATGAACATGACTATATACGTGTGTGAAGTGTACATGGTTATTTAAATAATTTTGACAAAAGTGGATCGCCCCCGCGCCGAGCGACTCGCGAGGATCCAATCCTCGGAGCCGTCGGGGTCGCCGTCTCCTCTCTCCCTTCCCTTCGTCGCTGCCGGAGGACGCCGCCGGGCTAAGCCAAGGCGGCCGGCGGTGGTGGTGGAGGCTCCTCCCTTCCCTGCCTCAGCGGGTCACGCGGGGCCTCCTGGCGCGTGGCGGCGTCGCCAAGACCTGCGCCAGGGCGGCGCTCGACTAATTCCCGACATTGGCTTGGGCGGCGGTGTGGGTCACACGATGGCCGATCTCGTCACTCTAGTCATTGTGGAGATCTCTGGACCTGGGGCGGTGACCTCGGTAGGCATGGCGGCTGCGGCCTTGGCTGGCAGCGCTCGAGGGTGGTGGATGGACGGATGTTTGACTGCGTGGGTAGTGAGTGAGGTAGTCCTGGATTAAGGGGTCCTCGGGCGACCGGCCTGTGTGACATGGGCCGTGCTGTTGGGCCATGAAGATACAAGATAGAAGACTTTCTCCCGTGTCCGGATGGGACTCTCCTTTGCGTGGAAGGCAAGCTAGGCGTCCGGATGTATTATTTCCTTTCTCCGTAACCGACTTTGTATAACCCTAGGCCCCTCCTGTGTCTATATAAATCGGAGGGTTTAATCCGTAGAGGACAATCACAATCATACATGCTAGACTTCTAGGGTTTAGCCACAATGATCTCGTGGTAGAACAACTCTTGTAATCCTTATACTCATCAAGATCAATCAAGTAGGACGTAGGGTATTATCTCCATCAAGAGGGCCCGAACCTGGGTAAAACATCGTGTCCCTTGTCTCCTGTTACCATCGACCTTAGACGCACAGTTCGGGACCCCCTACCCGAGATCCGTGGATTTTGACATCGACATTGGTGCTTTCATTGAGAGTTCCACTATGTCGTCGCCAGAAGGTTCGATGGCTCCGTCAATCATCTGCAATGATGCTGCCCTGGGGGAGGTTTTTCTCCCCGGCCAGATCTTCGTATTCGGCGCCTGCGCACTGCGGGCCAACTCGCTTGGCCATCTAGAGCAGATCGACAGCTACGCCCCAGGTCACCAGATTAGTTTTGAAAGCCTGGATTATGTCGCTGATATCCGAGGAGACTTGATCTTCCCAGGATTCACGACACCAATCTCCGCTCTGGCCTTAGAGCCGAAGTGCGTCGCCAGGTCCAAAGACGGGATTTCCAAACCCGACGGACTATCTGCGACTACTAAGCCCAGTACGGGAGAGTCGAAGGAGGCAGTGCCGCTGGCAGCCATCACAAAGGCGGACACTAGCTCCGAACCCTTGGAGAAGCATCGTGTGAGCTCGGCCATGGAGTCCCCTTCCTGCCGTACTCCACGAATTCTTTTCTCCCTGGACAAACCTCGCCTTTAAGCGAGGCTCTGGACTTGATGCGATCCCTCGTTATTACAGAGGGGCAACGGCCGAACCACGCCCAGCCCAGACTAGGGGCAGAGAGCAGGGAATTTTACGTCCCACCCACCACCGAGTACATTGCCATTGTCGAGGACTTAACACACATGCTCGATTATGGTTCCGAAGACATCGACGATATGGGCGATGATGCTGGAGAAGAGCAGGCCCAAAACTCGCCGTTTACCGGACGCTGGACGGACACCTCTTCGTATGACGTATACATGGTGGATACACCCAAAGAGGGTGATGGCGATAACGAGAAAAATCCAGTAGAGGATAAACCTCCTGAGATACAACCAAATCACCGACGACACCGCTCTAAATCACGCCGCGGCAAAGACAACAATACCGGCACGAGAGACAACAATACTCCAGACAATGCCGAAGACCAAGAAAACCCCGTCGAGCAAAACTCCGAACAACATGATCGGGAGGATGGGCAAGTTAGCCCTGATGAACAGGACGCAAACGAAGACTCAGAGGATAGTAATTACCTTCCACTCTTCGAGGATGAGGTCAGCCTCGGCGACGAAAACTTTATCGTGCCTGAGGAACCTCTCGAGCAGGAGCACTTTAAGCAACGGCTAATATCCACTGCAGGGAGCCTGAAAAAGAAACAGCAGCAGCTTCAAGCTGATCAAGATGTACTCAATGATAGATGACTAATGTCCTGGCAGCCGAGGAATACGGCCTCGTGCGCCCAACCAAAAGTTACCCAAAGCGTAAACTGCTACCTCAATACGACGATGAGGCACTTGAGCCCGTACCAGCAGCATGTAATGCGGCTGACCGACCACCACGTGGCCGGGACAAAATGGCAACTCAAGCCGAACACCGGCCCATACAATCTCGCTGTAAAGGTAGAGACACAATAGCTCGGGGATACACATATGACTTGCGGCAGGACCTGAAGAAGAGAGCAGGTCCGGCCAGATCGATCTACGGATCGCGGGGGCGTGCCCCGACACGCGACGACAGCTATCAAGCCAAACATGGCAAGCATAATCGCGCCCGGGCCGAAAACCGCAAACGGACCTCATCCGAACTACGTCGCGACCTAGCCCGATATAGAGGCGCCGCACACCCCCTCTACTTCGCTGATGAAGTAATGGAACATGAATTCCCAGAAGGGTTTAAACCCATAAATATCGAATCATATGATGGAACAATAGATCCCGCAGTATGGATTGAGGACTTTCTTCTCCATATTCATATGGCCCGCAGTGATGATCTTCATGCCATCAAATACCTCCCGCGAAAACTCAAGGAACCAGCTCGGCACTTGTTGAATAAATTACCTGAAAACTCCATTGGTAGCTGGGAGGACTTGGAAGACGCCTTCCGCGACAACTTCCAAGGCACATACTGTTGGGGAATGTAGTAATTTCAAAAAAATCCTACGCACACGCAAGATCATGGTGATGCATAGCAATGAGAGGGGAGAGTATTGTCTGTTGGGTAACGTAGTAATTTCAAAAAATTTCCTATGCACATGCAAGATCATGGTGATGCATAGCAACGAGAGGGGAGAGTGTTGTATACGTACCCTCGTAGACCGAATGCGGAAGCGTTAGCACAACGCGGTTGATGTAGTCGTACGTCTTCACGATCTGACCGATCAAGTACGGAACGTACGGCATCTCCGAGTTCAACACATGTTCAGCCCGATGACGTCCCTCGAACTCCGATCCAGCCGAGTGTTGAGGTAGAGTTTCGTCAGCACGACGGTGTGGTGACGATGTTGATGTTCTACCGACGCAGGGCTTCGCCTAAGCACCACTACAGTATTATCGAGGTGGACTATGGTGGAGGAGGGCACCGCACACGGCTAAGAGATCAATGATCAATTGTTATGTCTAGGGTGCCCCCTGCCCCCGTATATAAAGGAGCAAGGGGAGGCCGGCCGGCCCTCTATGGCGTGCCCCCAAGAGGGGAATCCTACTAGGACTCCAAGTCCTAGTAGGTTTCCACCAAAAGGGAGAGAGGGGGAAGGAAGGAGAGGGAGAGGGAGAAGGAAAGGGGGGCGCCGCCCTCCCTTCCTTGTCCAATTTGGACTCAAGGGGGAGGGGGCGCGCGGCCTGCCCTGGCCACCCCTCTCTCTCTCCACTAAGGCCCATCGAGGCCCATTAGTTCCCCCGGTTGTTCCGATAACCCTCCGGCACTCCGGTTTTACCCGAAACTTCTCTGGAATACTTCCGGTGTCCGAATATAGTCGTCCAATATATCAATCTTTATGTCTTGGCCATTTCGAGACTCCTCGTCTTGTCCGTGATCACATCCGGGACTCCGAGCAACCTTTGGTACATCAAAACACATAAACTCATAATAAAACTGTCATCATAACGTTAAGCGTGCGGACCCTACGGGTTCAGAACTATGTAGACATGACCGAGACACGTCTCCGGTCAATAACCAATAGGGGAACCTGGATGCTCATATTGGCTCCCACATATTCTACGAAGATCTTTATCGGTTAGACCGCATAACAACATACGTTGTTCCCTTTGTCATCGGTATGTTACTTGCCCGAGATTCGATCGTCGGTATCTTAATACCTAGTTCAATCTCGTTACCGGCAAGTCTCTTTACTCGTTCCGTAATACACCATCCCGCAACTAACTCATTACTTGCAATGCTTGCAAGGCTTAAGTGATGTGTATTACCGAGAGGGCCTAGAGATACCTCTTCGACAATCAGAGTGACAAATCCTAATCTCGAAATATGCCAACCCAACAAGTACCTTCGAAGACACCTGTAGAGCACCTTTATAATCACCCATTTATGTTGTGACGTTTGGTAGCACACAAAGTGTTCCTCCAGTAAACGGGAGTTGCATAATCTCATAGTCATAGGAACATGTATAAGTCATGAAGAAAGCAGTAGCAACAAACTAAACAATCGTGTGCTAAGCTAACGGAATGGGTCATGTAAATTAAATCATTCTCCTAATGATGTGATCCCGTTAATCAAATGACAACTCATGTCTATGGTTAGGAAACATAACCATCTTTGATCAACGAGCTAGTCAAGTAGAGGCATACTAGTGACACTCTGTTTGTCTATGTATTCACACATGTATTATGTTTCCAGTTAATACAATTCTAGCATGAATAATAAACATTTATCATGACATAAGGAAATAAATAATAATGTTATTATTGCCTCTAGGGCATATTACCTTTAGTCTCCCACTTGCACTAGAGTCAATAATCTAGATTACACTGTAATGATTCTAACACCCATGGAGCCTTGGTGCTGATCATGTTTTGCTCGTGGAAGAGGCTTAGTCAACGGGTCTGCAACATTTAGATCCGTATGTATCTTTCAAATTTCTATGTCTCCCACCTGGACTAAATACCGGATGGAATTGAAGGGTCTCTTGATGTGCTTGGTTCTCTTGTGACATCTGGATTCCTTCGCTAAGGGAATTGCTCCAGTATTGTCACAAAAGATTTTCATTGGACCCGATGCACTAGGTATAACACCTAGATCGGATATGAACTCCTTCATTTGCTGCTTCCGAAGCAGCTATGTACTCTACTTCACACATAGATCCCGCCACGACGCTTTGTTTAGAACTGCACCAACTGACAGCTCCACCGTTCAATGTAAACACGTATCAGGTTTGCGATTTAGAATCGTATGGATCAGTGTCAAAGCTTGGATCAACGTAACCATTAACGATGAGCTCTTTGTCACCTCCATAAACGAGAAACATATCCTTAGTCCTTTTCAGGTATTTCAGGATGTTCTTGACCGCTGTCTAGTGATCCACTCCTGGATTACTTTGGTACCTCCCTGCTAAACTTATAGCAAGGCACACATTAGGTCTGGTACACAACATTGCATACATGATATATCCTATGGCTGAAGCATAGGGAACATATTTCATTTTCTCTCTATCTTCTGCAGTGGTCGGGCACTGAGTCTTACTCAACTTCACACCTTGTAACACAGGCAAGAACCCTTTCTTTCCTTGATCCATTTTGAACTTCTTCAAAACTTTGTCAAGGTATGTGCTTTGTGAAAGTCCAATTAAGCGTCTTGATCTATCTCTATAGATTTTGATGCCTAATATATAAGCAGCTTCACCGAGGTCTTTCATTGAAAAACTCTTATTCAAGTATCCCTTTATGCTATCCAGAAATTCTATATCATTTCTAATCAGTAATATGTCATGCATATATGATATCAGAAATGCTACAGAGCTCCCACTCACTTTCTTGTAAATACAGGCTTCTCCAAAAGTCTGCACAAAACCAAATGCTTTGATCACACTATCAAAACGTTTATTCCAACTCCGAGAGGCTTGCACCAGTCCATAAATGGATCGCTGGAGCTTGCACACTTTGTTAGTTCCCTTCGGATCAAAAAAACCTTCCGGTTGTATCATATACAACTCTTCTTCCAGAAATCCATTCAAGAATGCAGTTTTGACATCCATTTGCCAAATTTCATAATCAAAAAATGCGGCAATTCCTAACATGATTCGGACAGACTTAATCATCGCTATGGGTGAGAAGGTCTCATCGTAGTCAATCCCTTGAACTTGTCGAAACCCTTTCGCAACAAGTCGAGCTTTGTAGACAGTAACATTACCGTCAGCGTCAGTCTTCTTCTTGAAGATCCATTTATTCTCAATTGCTTGCCGATCATTGGGCAAGTCAACCAAAGTCCACACTTTGTTCTCATACATGGATCCCATCTCAGATTTCATGGCTTCAAGCCATTTTGCGGAATCTGGGCTCACCATCGCTTCTTCATAGTTCGTAGGTTCATCATGATCTAGTAGCATGACTTCGAAAACAGGATTACCGTACCACTCTTTGTGCGGATCTTAGTCTGGTTGATCTACGAGGTTCAGTAACAACTTGATCTGAAGTTCCATGATCATCATCATTAATTTCCTCACTAATTGGTATAGGCGTCACAGGAACAGATTTCTATGATGAGCTACTTTCCAATAAGGGAGCAGGTATAGTTACCTCATCAAGTTCTACTTTTCTCCCACTCACTTCTTTCGAGAGAAACTCCTTCTCTAGAAAGGATCCATTCTTAGCAACGAATGTCTTGCCTTCGGATCTGTGATAGAAGGTGTATCGTGTACCCAACAGTCTCCTTTCGGTATCCTATGAAGACACATTTCTCCAATTTGGGTTCGAGCTTATCAGTTTGAAGTTTTTTCACATAAGCATCGCAGCCCCAAACTTTAAGAAACAACAACTTTGGTTTCTTGCCAAACCACAGTTCATAAGGCGTCGTCTCAACGGATTTTGATGGTGCCCTATTTAACATGAATGCGGCCGTCTCTAATGCATAAACCCAAAACGATAGCAGTAAATCAGTAAGAGACCTCATAGATCGCACCATATCTAGTAAAGTACGGTTATGACGTTCAGACACACCATTATGCTGTGGTGTTCTGGGTGGTGTGAGTTGCAAAACTATTCCGCATTGTTTCAAATGTAGACCAAACTTGTAACTCAAATATTCTCCTCCACGATCAGATCATAGAAACTTTATTTTCTTGTTCGATGATTTTCATTTTATTCTGAAATTCTTTGAACTTTTCAAATGTTTCAGACTTATGCTTCATCAAGTAGATATACCCATATCTTCTTAAATCATCTGTGAAGGTGAGAAAATAACGATATCCGCCACGAGCCTCAACATTCATCGGACCACATACATCTGTATGTATGATTTCCAACAAATCTGTTGCTCTCTCCATAGTAACGGAGAATGGCATTTTAGTCATCTTGCCCATTAGGCATGGTTCGCAAGTACCAAGTGATTCATAATCAAGTGGTTCCAAAAGTCCATCAATATGGAGTTTCTTCATGCGCTCTACACCGATATGACCTAAACGGCAGTGCCACAAATAAGTTGCACTATCATTATCAACTCTGCATCTTTTGGCTTCAACATTATGAATATGTGTATCACTACTATCGAGATTCATTAAAAATAGACCACTCTTCAAGGGTGCATGACCATAAAAGATATTACTCATATAAATAGAACAACCATTATTCTCTGATTTAAATGAATAATCGTCTCGCATCAAACAAGATCCAGATATAATGTTCATGCTCAACGCTGGCACCAAATAACAATTATTTAGGTGTAAAACAAATCCCGAAGGTAGATGTAGAGGTAGCGTGCCGACCGCGATCACATCGACTTTGGAACCATTTCCCACGCGCATCGTCACCTCGTCCTTGGCCAGTGTTCTCTTAATTCGTAGTCCCTGTTTCGAGTTGCAAATATTAGCAACAGAACCAGCATCAAATACCCAGGTGCTACTGCGAGCTCTAGTAAGGTACACATCAATAACATGTATATCACATATACCTTTGTTCACCTTGCCATCCTTCTTATCCGCCAAATACTTGGGGCAGTTCCGCTTCCAGTGACCAGTCTGTTTGCAGTAGAAGCAGTCAGTTTCAGGCTTAGGTCCAAACCTGGGTTTCTTCTCCTGAGCAGCAACTTGCTTGCTGTTCTTCTTGAAGTTCCCCTTCTTCTTCCCTTTGCCCTTTTTCTTGAAATTGGCGGTCTTATTGACCATCAACACTTGATGCTCCTTCTTGATTTCTACCTCCGCAGCCTTTAGCATTGCGAAGAGCTAGGAAATCGTCTTATCCATCCCATGCATGTTATAGTTCATCATGAAGCTCTTGTAGCTTGATGGCAGTGATTGAAGAACTCTGTCAATGACACTATCAATAGGAAGATTAACTCCTAGTTGAGTCAAGTGATTATGATACCTAGACATTTTGAGTATATGTTCACTTACAGAACTATTCTCCTCCATCTTGCAGCTATAGAACTTATTGGAGACTTCATATCTCACAATCCGGGCATTTTCTTGAAATATTAACTTCAACTCCTGGAACATCTCATATACTCCATGACGTTCAAAACGTCGTTGAAGTCCCGGTTCTAAGCCGTAAAGCATGGCATACTGAACTATTGAGTAGTCATCAGCTTTGCTCTGCCAGACGTTCATAACATCTGGTGTTGCTCCTGCAGCAGGCCTGGCATCCAGCGGTGCTTACAGGACGTAATTCTTCTGTGCAGCAATGAGGATAATCCTCAAGTTACGGACCCAGTCCGTGTAATTGCTACCATCATCTTTCAACTTTGCTTTCTCAAGGAACGCATTAAAATTCAATGGAACAACAACACGGGCCATCTACCTACAGTCCAACATAGACAAGCAAGATACTATTAGGTACTAAGTTCATGATAAATTTAAGTTCAATTAATCATATTCCTTAAGAACTACCACTTAGAAAAACATCCCTCTAATCCTCTAAGTGACCACGTGATCCAAATCAACTAAACCATAACCGATCATCACGTGAAATGGAGTAGCTTTCAATGGTGAACATCAATATGTTGATCATATCTACTATATGATTCACATATCTGCATATCCAAATTTGGTCTAAGTGTTCTAAGGCCATATCTGCATATGCTAGGCTCGTCAAGTTTAACCTGAGTATTTTGCGTGTGCAAAACTGGCTTGCACCCGTTGTAGATGGACATAGAGCTTATCACACCCGATCATCACATGGTGTCTGGGCACGATGAACTTTGGCAACGGTGCATACTCAGGGAGAACACTTTTATCTTGAAATTTAGTGAGAGATCATCTTATAATGCTACTGTCAATCAAAGCAAGATAAGATGCATAAAAGATAAACATCACATGCAATCAATATAAGTGATATGATATGGCCATCATCATCTTGTCCTTGTGATCTCCATCTCCGAAGCACCATCATGATCACCATCGTCACCGGTGCGACACCTTGATCTCCATCGTAGAATCGTTGTCGTCTCGCCAATCTTATGCTTCTACGACTATCGCTACCGCTTAGTGATAAAGTAAAGCATTACAGGGCGATTGCATTGCATACAATAAAGCGACAACCATATGGCTCCTGCCAGTTGCCGATAACTCGATTACAAAACATGATCATCTCAAAGAATACAATTTAGCATCATGTCTTGACCATATCACATCACAACATGCCCTGCAAAAACAAGTTAGACGTCCTCTACTTTGTTGTTGCAAGTTTTACGTGGCTGCTATGGGCTTAGAAAGAACCGTTCTTACCTACGCATCAAAACCACAACGATAGTTTGTCAAGTTGATGCTGTTTTAACCTTCGCAAGGACCGGGCGTAGCCACACTAGGTTCAACTAAAGTTGGAGAAACGGACACCCACCAGCCACCTATGTGCAAAGCACGTCGGTAGAACCAATCTCGTGTAAGCGTACGCGTAATGTCGGTCTGGGCCGCTTCATCCAACAATACCACCGAACCAAAGTATGACATGCTGGTAAGTAGTATGACTTATATCGCCCACAACTCACTTGTGTTCTACTCGTGCATATAACATCAACGCATAAAACCAGGCTCAGATGCCACTGTTGGGTAACGTAGTAATTTCAAAAAAATTCCCACGCACACGCAAGATCATGGCGATGCATAGCAATGAGAGGGGAGAGTGTTGTCTACGTACCCTCGTAGACCGAAAGCGGAAGCATTAGCACAACGCGGTTGATGTAGTCGTACGTCTTCACGATCCGACCGATCAAGTACCAAACATACGACACCTCCGAGTTCAGCACACGTTCAGCCCGATGATGTCCCTCGAACTCCGATCCAGCCGAGTGTTGAGAGTGAGATTCGTCAGCACGACGGTGCGGTGACGATGTTGATGTTCTACCGATGCAGGGCTTCGCCTAAGGACCGCTACAGTATTATCGAGGTGGACTATGCTGGAGGGGCGCACCGCACACGGCTAAGAGATCAATGATCAATTGTTATGTCTAGGGTGCCCCCTGCCCCCGTATATAAAGGAGCAAGGGGAGGCCGGCCGGCCCTCTATGGCGCGCCCCCAAGAGTGGAATCCTACTAGGACTCCAAGTCCTAGTAGGTTTCTACCAAAACGGAGAGAGGGGGAAGGAAGGAGAGGGAGAGGGAGAAGGAAAGGGGGGCGCCGCCCCCCTTCCTTGTCCAATTCGGACTCAAGGGGGAAGGGGCGCGCGGCCTGCCCTGGCCGCCCCTCTCTCTCTCTCCACTAAGGCCCATCGAGGCCCATTAGTTCCCCCGGTGGTTCCGATAACCCTCCGGCACTCCGGTTTTATCCGAAACTTCTCCGGAACACTTCCGGTGTCCGAATATAGTCGTAAAATATATCAATCTTTATGCCTCGGCCATTTCGAGACTCCTCGTCTTGTCCGTGATCACAACCGGGACTCCGAACAACCTTCGGTACATCAAAACACATAAACTCATAATAAAATTGTCATCGTAACGTCAAGCGTGCGGACCCTACGGGTTCGAGAACTATGTAGACATGATCGAGACACGTCTCCGGTCAATAACCAATAGCGGAACCTGGATTTGGCTCCCACATATTCTACGAAGATTTTTATCGGTCAGACCGCATAACAACATACATTGTTCGCTTTGTCATCGGTATGTTACTTGCTCGAGATTCGATCGTCGGTATCTCAATACCTAGTTCAATCTATTTACCGGCTAGTCTCTTTACTCGTTCCGTAATATATCATCCCACAACTAACTCATTAGTTGCAATGCTTGCAAGGCTTAAGTGATGTGTATTACCGAGAGGGCCAGAGATACATCTCCGACAATCGGAGTGACAAATCCTAATCTCGAAATACGCTAACCCAACAAGTACCTTCGGAGACACCTATAGAGCACCTTTATAACCACCCAGTTACGTTGTGACATTTGGTAGCACACAAAGTGTTCCTCCGGTAAATGGGAGTTGCATAATCTCATAGTCATAGGAACATGTATAAGTCATGAAGAAAGCAGTAGCAACAAACTAAACGATCGTGTGCTAAGCTAATGGAATGGGTCATGTCAATCACATCATTCTCCTAATGATGTGATCCTGTTAATAAAATGACAACTCATGTCTATGGTTAGGAAACATAATCATCTTTGATCAACGAGCTAGTCAAGTAGAGGCATACTAGTGACACTTTGTTTGTCTATGTATTCACACATGTATTATGTTTCCGGTTAATACAATTCTAGCATGAATAATAAACATTTATCATGATATAAGGAAATAAATAATAATGTTATTATTGCCTCTAGGGCATATTTCCTTCATCGTCCACGTACCCTCGTAGACCTTAAGCGAAAGCGTTATGAGAACGCGGTTGATGTAGTCGTGCGTCTTCATGATCCGACCGATCAAGTACCGAACGCACGGCACCTTCGAGTTCAGCACACGTTCAGCTCGATGACGTCCCACGAACTCCGATCCAGTAGAGCTTCGCCAGAGAGTTCCGTCAGCACGACGGCGTGATGACAGTGATGGATGTTGCTACTGACGCATGGCTAAAAGATCAATTGGTCAACTTGTGTGTCCATGGGGTGCCCCTGGCCACGTATATAAAGGAGTGGAGGAGGGGGGAGGGCCGGCCCTCCTATGGCGCGCCCTGGGGAGTCCTACTCCTACCGGGAGTAGGAGTCCCCCCTTCCATGTAGTAGGAGTAGGAGAGAAGGAAAGGGAAAAGAGAAGAGAAGGAAGGAGGGGGCGCCGCCCCTTCCCCTAGTCAAATTCGGACTAGGCCTTGGGGGGCACGCAGCCTCCCCTCTCTCTCTCTCTCTTTCCCCTAAAGCCCAATAAGGCCCATATACTCCCCGGCGAATTCCCGTAACTCTCCGGTACTCCGAAAAATATCCGAATCACTCAGAACCTTTCCGATGTCTGAATATAGTCGTCCAATATATCGATATTTACATCTCGGCCATTTCGAGACTCCTCGTCATGTCCCCGATCTTATCCGGGACTCCGAACTACCTTCGGTACATTAAAACACATAAACTCATAATACCGATCGTCACCGAACGTTAAGCGTGCGGACCCTACGGGTTTGAGAACTATGTAGACATGACCGAGACACGTCTTCGGTCAACAACCAATAGCAGAACCTGGATGTTCATATTGGCTCCTACATATTCTAAGAAGACCTTTATCGGTCAAACCGCATAACAACATACGTTGTTCCCTTTGTCATTGGTATGTTACTTGCCCGAGATTTGATCGTCGGTATCTCAATACCTAGCTCAATCTCCTTACTGGCAAGTCTCTTTACTCGTTCCGTAATGCATAATCCCGCAACTAACTCATTAGTTGCATTGCTTTCAAGTCTTATTGTGATGTGCATTACCGAGAGGGCCTAGAGATACCTCTCCGACAATCGAAGTGACAAATCCTAATCTTAATCTATGCCAACTCAACAAGTACCATCGGAGACACTTGTAGAGCACCTTTATAATCACCCAGTTACATTGTGACGTTTGGTAGCACATAAAGTGTTCCTCCGGTAATCGGGAGTTGCATAATCTCATAGTCATAGGAACATGTATAAGTCATGAAGGAAGCAATAGCAGTAAACTAAAACGATCAAGTGCTAAGCTAACGAAATGGGCCAAGTCAATCACATCATTCTCTAATGATGTGATCCCGTTAATCAAATGACAACTCATGTCTATGGCTAGGAAACTTAACCATCTTTGATTCAACGAGCTAGTCAAGTAGAGGCATACTAGTGATACTTTGTTTGTCTATGTATTCACACATGTACTAAGTTTCCAGTTAATACAATTCTAGCATGAATAATAAAAATTTATCATGATATAAGGAAATAATAACTTTATTATTGTCTCTAGGGGATATTTCCTCCAGTCTCCCAATTGCACTAGAGTCAATAATCTAGTTCACATCTTTATGTGATTAACGCCCATAGAGTGATCATGTTTTGCTTGTGAGAGAAGTTTAGTCTACGGGTCTGCAACATTCAGATCCGTATCTATTTCGCAAATTTCTATGTCTACAATGCTCTGCAAGGATCTACTCTACCTAATTGCTCCCACTTTCAATATGTATCCAGATCGAGACTTAGAGTCATCTAGATCGATGTGAAAAGCTTGCATCGATGTAACTCTTTACGACGAACTCTTTTATCACCTCCATAACCGAGAAATATTACCTTAGTCCTCTAAGGATAATTTTGACCGCTGTCCAGTGATCTACTCCTAGATCATTATTGTAGTCCCTTGCCAGAATAATGCTAAGGTATACAATAGTACTGGTAAACAACATAGCATACTTTATAGAACCTATGACTGAGGCATAGTGAATGAATTTTCATTCTCTTACTATTTTCTGCTCTGGTCGGGTTTTACACCTTGCAACACAGGCAAGAACTCCTTCTTTGACTGTTCCATTTTTAACTACTTCAAAATCTTGTCAAGGTATGTACTCATTGAAAAAACTTACCAAGCGTCTTGATCTATCTTTATAGATCTTGATGCTCAATGTGTAAGCAGCTTCATCGATGTCTTTCTTTGAAAACTCTTTTCAATCACTCCTTTATGCTTTCCAAAAAATTTGACATTATTTCAGATCAACAATATTCACATATACTTATCAGAAATGATGTTGTGCTCCCACTCACTTTCATGTAAATACAGGTGACGGTGTCCTAGACTAGGGGGTACTCACCACATCGTCTCCCGGTCAGTTAGATTGGGTTGAGGACCCCCATGGCCGTATACTCATGGGCCAGTTCGGACAGCTGCCGCATACAAGGAAGATTCCACAAGACTTGGTGGTCAAGACAAGGACTCCTCCCCCCCACCGGCGTATTCGGCTAGGACTATTATTATCCTAGGCCTCTAGTGCATTATATAAACCAGGGCCAGACTAGTCGATAGATATACAAACAATCATAATCATAGGCTAGTTTATAGGGTTCAGCCTCTACGATCTCGTGGTAGATCAACTCTTGTAATACTCATATCATCAAGATCAATCATGCAGGAAGTAGGGTATTACCTCCATCGAGAGGGCCCGAATCTGGGTAAACATTGTGTCCCCCGCCTCCTGTTACCATCTGCCTTAGACGCATAGTTTGGGACCCCCTACCCGAGATCCGCTGGTTTTGACACCGATATTGGTGCTTTCATTGAGAGTTCCGCCGTGTGGTCGGCAAAAGGATCGATGGCTCGTCTGTAGATTAAGTGCGATGTCGACATCTTCCTAACCGGCTCGACTGGTCACCTTGGCTTGACCGAGGACTGTGCCCTGCCTTCGATCATCATGTTCGGACGAGGGCCTTCATCAGACACCAACTCCGATCTCCATCAAGATCATGGAGGAATCGTCCATGGAGCTTGGGGGCTCAACATCAACATTTCCCTCGGGCGACTGTGCTGTTTTTCTGGACAGCGAATGCGTATATGCCTCCACCGCCTCCTCGAGTGTCGTTTTAATGATCGCTTCGGTGGAATTGTGCGGAATCGATTCTACAACACCCCTGGAAAATTTTGTCGAGTTTCGATGGAGAAATCTCTAACAATCTATGATATACCAGAGCCCTGTCAAATCCAGACGGGAATCTAGACGAGTTTAGGGTGTGGTCTCCAAAGCCCAGCTCGGAAGTCGTTCGGAAGATCCAACCGTTGAACTGCTGTGGAATTCTCATATCTACGACCCCCCAAAATTTCAGCTCGATCCGACCGTCCAAACTCCGGAAACCTTCCGATTAGCGCATCACTTTTCAAATCTGTTTCCTGCGCGAATACGGATCCGATCCGAATTCATGTTTCTTTATGAACGTGATATTTGACAACCTTTTTAAAAGGAATTTTTTCCTAAGGTATTGTGCGTTGTTTTTAACACGTGCCCATAAAATTGTAATCCTCCTCTGAGGTAATCTTCGCCATCACGCAGGTGTCAAACCAGTCCGGCAATATAGCTCCACGACTGCCGACCTGCGCTAGACATGTCTTCGCTTTTTAAGACAAGCTCAACTTCTTCGGATCCTCACTTCGGCGAGCTGAATAAGAGTTCGGAATCGCCAAGGATAAATCATCACCAACATCGCCGCCCCACGGATTACACGGAGCAGGCACACCGGCATCTCCGCATGGTCACTTCATCAAACCAGCATTGGCCGCGTCACAAGTTACGACCTGGGTCGGCATGGCCGCACTGTTGCTTCTTCGAGCCAATGTCCATCACGCCAAACTACTTCAACACCTCGGCTGACATGGCGACTACAACAACTCCTCTCCGGCCTGCTCCGTCACCTCGGCTAGACCGAGGACTTGGCTATTTCTTCATCAACATACTCCGGTGACTTCGGTGTCACCAGCCGACCAACTTCGTCAGGTTAGATGGGCTGAGGGCTTCGCCTCGGCAAGCCAACCATTGTCAGCATCACCAGGCCATCGCTTTATCACCCATCAGGCGATGGGTGTGCGGATCGATTCCCGATTTTGGGAGTCGCTTTTCTTCGGAATGCTACAACAAATAAACTAGGTGCTATTAATCCTAATAGTTTTTGCTTGTTGGGTTAATTTTTCTTATGGAATTATTACTCTGGTTTGTTCCATCATCTGTACACAGGTCTATCAAATGGTGGCCACATTAAAAATGGCCGCATGGTGGTTCGGTCAGTTTCCGTACATAGTTCGGCAAATGCCGCATCCGGAGCCCGGACCGCCCTGCAAATTCAGGCTTTGTCACGCCTTCACCGCGTCAAGCTGACGCCCTGCATAGACATTGGCTTCGGCGCCAGGCCACATTTCTTTAAGTAAATTATTTCTGCTTAAAGCAATTATGCCAGGATTATATATATATATATATATATATATATATATATATATATATATATATTATTTCCTGGACCACACTGTTTTATGTGCGCAGGTAATCGATTTTGACCGCGTTAGGTGGTCACTACTCCGGAGTGCCGAACTCCTTGCTCGGACACCTCGGGCCTGGGGGCTGGGACCTCGGCCATGCCGAGGACTGCGAACCTTGTCAGATCTGTCATAGATCAATGGGCGTCTTCGTCCCACCACAAGCCCGAATCGCGTCATCAACACCGAGCACATTAACCAGCTAACTTGCTTTCATGCTCAAAAACTTTCAGTTTTAAATTTGGGGGCTCCCTTGATGGAGCTTTTCCTCTTGCATATGATTATACTTGTACGTCTTCATTCCTTGTTCGTGTATTGCGCCACAATATGCACCATATTGACCTAAGCGATTTGCAAGCTGGGTTGCCTCGCTCCTGTGTTTACCCATACGTTCTCGATTGTTCGGCTAGGGAGTAAAGGGAGCACCTCTGCGATTGTTAATACCGGGTCATCCGATTTAGTACCTCAGACTGGGTGAAGCCGAAAGCTAGCGCTCTTATTGTTTTCAATTATGGACGGCACACAACGGAACTCATGAGTACAAAAATCTATTGCACAAGTCTCATAGTAATAATGAGCAACCGAAGAAAGGTATCTGTGGGGGTACTATTTTCTTCGAAGATGCTTCTTACACTTTGTTAGTAATATAGTATACGTTCCCTGAGCACGCTTTGTCTGTTACAGCCTTATGGCCTGATTGCCTGGTTATCGTAAACACCGTCAATATTCTCGACAGGGGGAGTACATAACACTTTTTGGTCCTTGACCGAAGAGGGAGAAGCCGACGGTCGGTTAAGACGCGTATAAAGTTCGGGTGAACACAAATATGATATAAGTACTTCGGTACATACAATCTTTATACATAAAATTCTTTTACCCAAGTCACTTGGGGGCTCTTAAAATTTATATATGAGCTGTAAATGTGTTTTCTTCTTGGTCGTTGTCAAAACACGACAGAAGCAAAAAAATTCTCCTCTTCCAATTTTCGGATTGGCACCGAAAACTTGATCTTGTTCGGACGTCGTGTTTTTACTGACATTTTTTGGTTTTCCAAGCTTTTGGCACTTTTAAACTATTTGTGTGTTTCCAGCACAAGTCTCGCAGTGCAACGCCGGACACCTTTAGAGATTCGGCAAAAATATTCTTGGATCTTGCTATATATGCATTGGTTTCAAATTGTGTCTTCGGTCAATAGTTGGGTTGCCCGACTCCTATGCATGACTCCTATTTTCTGCTTTGTTCGGCTAGGTGTGCAACGGGAGAACCACTGCGATTGTGCTTCCAGCTCGCATGGTTAAGCACCTTAGTGGAGAAAGCCGAAAACTGACTGTCCCAATAAGCGCAAACTGGTGAGCGATCCAATGACCGTGTTAAATGATGGGTCGTTCATAACATTGGCCGAAGTGTTTACGGCTTGACCTCAGCTGTCACCGAACACTAACCGGGGGCTCGTAGCTAACTTCCCCAGTTTAAAGCTCCTATGACTAAGTGAAAGTTATAAAGCCAAGATATCTGATTGCCTCGTTTCCGCTAACACTACCGCCTCCGGGCACCGAGACGTCGGCTAAAGGGTTGTCTGGTTATAGCAGAAACACCCTGCATAGTATCTACAAAGGGGTAGAAGCCGATGATGGGCCACTTTCAACTGATAAACGGTCACAATGGAGTCAAAATAAGTATATATCATCAGCATTTGTATTCACTAGCAAAAGAGGCAGTGCGTTGCAACGGGTTAAAGAAACCACCAAAATTTGATGGGCCAAAAAAATGCATTAGCAATTGTAGGAAGTAAAACACATTTATAGAAGGACCAAAATCCCAAATAATAGATCTTCAATCAAATTTCCAATAGTCAAATCATCCTCCGACAACACTGATATGGAAAGCTTAATTAGATATTTTGATGGCAGATTAATTAGAGAAATATTCAACAAAACTCACAACAAAAACCCAAAATGTCAATGTCCACAACTATGTTGCATAGCTATTGTTCTTTTGGGATCATCATTGCATACTTTTAGAGCACTATAATGCTGGCTATCACCATACTTTTTGATGATTCAGTTTGTAACGCATGTTCAAAAATGCAAGCTCACCTTCTCCATGCATGGCCTCAACCGAGACTACGAGTCTACGATTGAAGAACAAAAATAAAAGATGACCCGATCATCAGTTGAATAAAGTAAATACATGTGAACAATATAAAATTGACCAGAGGTATATTCGGCTATCTTACCGTGAATAAAGAAGACCCAATATGAATTGCTACATATTTTATGGGCTTGGAGAAAACAACGGGGTACACATATGTAGGCACCACAACTGCTCCTGATATGTACCACGTCCTCCTTTAGCTCTCTGCCCCATCCAAGCGCATCCCATCTAAAGCACCCCGCCGGCTTCACCCTCGGCCTGCGTATCTTTGCTGCCTGGCTTTCGTAGCCGGCCATGGAACACTGCACGAGCAGGCCATCCTAGTCAACACAGCAGCGCGCCCGTGGATTTGATAGCGCCTCCCAGGGCCTGAAGCCAAGTGCACCTGACCATGCAAACGTTGCACTGACACCTCCTCGAACCAGCACCATCACCCCCGACATCACCCATCTACTCACTCCTAATCCTACTTTTCTAGGTGTAGCACGAATTCAATCCAAATCAGACACGGAGCAGGATATCAGAGATTGAGAAGCTTACGTTGATGGAGGCCTGATTTGTTAGATCGTAGAGGACTTGCTGTGGAGACTCGATGTTACACAGTGAAGCGAGCAAAATCGATGCCAACCACCTATCTGTATCATCCCCACGGCCCTCTCGATGACGGCCCGACGCACGGTGGCAACCTCCTCGGGGGCCGTGAGGCGGGAGGGCCAGCCCTTGAGAACCTGGGGGCCCCATGTCTCACCGACGGCGGTGAGCTACATGACGCAGGTCCAGAGCAACATGGTCATGGTGGCGCGCACCATCCAGAGCTTCATCCGCGACCGTGCTGTGGACGACGATGGTGCTGGCGCACGGCATACTCACCCTGCCTCCTCCACGAATGTTGTCCCTCCACCAGCAGTTCGAGCGCTCGCGCAGGGCGCGGTAGCCGCTGGCGACCGCGCAGACGGACGACGACACATATGTGGTGTGGAGGCATAAGTCGGAGAGCACGGCGCCGCCCTTCACCTTCTCGTCCTCCGCCGCCGCTCTGGAAAGGAAGCGGATAAGATACACTGAGGGGAAGGAGCACTGCGGGTTGAATATTTCAAATGACAGGGGTTTTATGCAAAAACGAATAATTATTTTTAGCAGATTTTTGGGCCATTGCCCAGCGGATGGACGGACGGGCTGAGGCCCAAGTGGCAACACTTCAGCCATGTGAGACGATCTTAGGGCAAGGCCCAGGTAGTAGTGCGGACGACAGATCATGTACGCACGAAAATTTGGCGACGTGTTTCCCCGAATTAGTACCACCTCGCATATATGTTTTCAATTCAAACTAAAAGCATAAATTCACAGGAAGAAAGCGTATTGTGACGGTGAACCAACGGAGTCAATCCGTGCTTTATTATTAGGGGTAGATTATACAATCGTTGCCTTCCGTAATTATCATTATATAAAGCTATAAATATGCATCAATTTGACTTAAGATTTTGGCCAAGCTATGTTGCCTGGCTCCTGTGCTTACCCTTACGTTCCCGATTGTTCGGCTAGGCGATAAAGGGAGCACCTCTGTGATTGTTACTACCGGGTCATCCGAGTTAGTACCTCAGACTGGGTGAAGCTGAAAGCTAGCAATCTTAAAGGATCACACTGGTCGGCAACGACGGAAAGCTACCATAGAGCTCGGGAACTTTCCCCGAACTAAATCCTCAATATTTTCCTCCCACATTGATCGGAGCTGAGGTTTCATGATCATGCTTAGCATGACAACCCAAAGAAAGGAACCGATAGTGGGACTATGTTCTTTGGAAGATGTTTCTTACGTTAAAATGTAATATAACATATCTCTCCGTGTACCTTTGTTTATAAAACCGTATGGCCGGATTGCCTTATTTGTCGTAAATCTTTGGCCTCATAAAGTCTATATAAAGTAGGACAAACACTCCTCGGCTGCTGGCCAAGGAGGTGGAAGCCGATGGTCGGTCAACAAAGTTTTTACAATGCGGATCCAAGCATTAATGATGTAAAGTACTTAGATACATAGAATCATTACACATAATTTGTGATTTTATTACGGATATCGATCCTTAATTCGGCCACCCATGCCCACATTAAGACTCGAGGGCTACTGGGCTTCGTGCTTATCATTTACAAATATTAAAGGGGTACATCGATCCCCTGATCTGGTGTTGCCACCTGACCAGTAGCTCAGGGGCTACTGCATTAACAATCCCATGCAAAAAATTTAAAGTGCAATATAGTTTTCGAGGAGATTATTATCCTCAGGATGGTCGGCCGCACCCAACCTGAGTCTCGGAAGTAGCCCATGGCCAAGGTGGTGCATCACCTCGGAAGCAGTTCGGCATAAAGCTCGGGCGCCAGTAGCTGGCTCCATAGCGGGCATTTCCGACATTAAGCTCGGCTAAGCTCCTTCAAACTTTTTTGAGCCAAGGTGATCTATGACACCTCGGATATAGTCCGGCGTTGAAGCTCGGATACATTCCGGTGTTGGAGCTCGGATGCAGTTTGGCGTTGGAGCTCGGCTGCAACAATACTCTTATGCAATCCAGCGTTGGAGCTCGGAAGCAGTCCGACGTTGGAGCTCGGCTACGGAAGATAAATCGGATGTAGTCCGGCGTTGGAGCTCGGACGCAAGAGGACACTGCCGTCCAGGAACAACTTCAAACCCGAGGTGTGGCATAAAAATTACAAGGCATTGATAAAGGTCGGAAACTTAAAGGGGCTCCTCGGATACCCGATGTATAAAATCTTCGGATGCACGTTCGTGATCCTAAAGATCAAAGAAGATTTGTTGAACCAGTTTTCAAGACCGACGACCGAAGATGAAGAACAGTTTAGAAGAATCGAGGAGCGTCCCCAACTTGGAGACCGGTTCAGGGGGGTACTGACGGTGTCCTGGACTAGGGGGTACTCACCACGTCGTCTCCCGGTGAGTTAGATTGGCCGAGGACCCCCATGGCCGTATTCTCATGGGCCAGTTCGGACAGCTGCCGCATACAAGGAAGATTCCACAATACTTGGTGGTCAAGACAAGGACTCCTCCCCCACCAGCGTATTCGGCTAGGACTCTTATTATCCTAGGCCTCTAGTGCATTATATAAACCAGGGCCAGGCTAGTCGATAGATATACAAACAATCATAATCATAGGCTACCTTCTAGGGTTTAGCCTCTACGATCTCGTGGTAGATCAACTCTTGTTATACTAATATCATCAAGATCAATCAAGCAGGAAGTAGGGTATTACCTCCATCGAGAGGGCCCGAACCTGGGTAAACATTGTGTCCCCCGCCTCCTGTTACCATCCGCCTTAGACGCACAGTTCGGGACCCCCTACCCGAGATCCGCCGGTTTTGACACCGACAACAGGCTTCACCGCAAGTCTGTATAAAACCATATATTTTGATCACTTTATCAAAGCATATATTCCAACTCCGAGATGATTGCACCAGTCCATAGATGGATCACTGGAGCTTGCTCACTTTGTTAGCACCTTTAGGATCGACAAAACCTTCTGGTTGCATCATATACAACTCTTCTTTAAGAAATCCATTAAGGAATACAGTTTTGACATCAATTTGCCATATTTCATAAAATGCGGCAACTGCTAACATGATTCAGACAGACTTTTAAGCATCGAAACGAGTGAGAAAATCTCATCGTAGTCAACACCTTGAACTTGTCGAAAACATTTTGCGACAATTTGAGCTTTGTAGATAGTAACACTACTATCAGCGTCCGTCTTCCTCTTAAAGATCCATTTATTCTTAATGACACACCGATAATCAGGCAAGTCAATCAAAGTCCATACTTTGTTCTCATACATGGATCCCATCTCAGATTTCATGGCCTCAAGCCATTATGCGGAATCTGGGCTCATCATCGCTTCCTCATAGTTTGTAGGTTCATCATGGCCTACTAACATGACCTCCAGAAAGGATTATCGTACCACTCTGGTGTGGACCATACTCTGATTGTCCTATGAGGTTTGGTATCAACTTGATCTGAAGTTTCATGATCATCATCATTAGCTTCCTCACTATTTGGTGTAAGAATCACTAGAACTGATTTCTGTGATGAACTACTTTCCAATTCGGGAGAAGGTACAATTACCTTATCAACTTCTACATTCCTCCCACTCACTTCTTTCAAGAGAAACTTCTTCTCTAGAAAGGATCCATTCTTAGCAACGAATATCTTGCCTTCGGATCTGTGATAGAAGGTGTACCCAACAGTTTCCTTTGGGTATCCTATGAAGACGCATTTCTTCGACTTGGGTTCGAGCTTATCAGGTTAAAAGTTTTTCACTTAAGCATCATAGCCCCAAACTTTCAGAAACGACATATTAGGTTTGTTGCTAAACCACAGTTCATATGGCGCCATCTCAATGGATTTAGATGGTGCCCTATTTAACGTGAACGTAGCTGTCTCTAATGCAGAAGCCCAAAGCGATAGTGGTAAATCGGTAAGAGACATCATAGATTGCACCATATCTAATAAAGTATGATTATGATGTTCGGACACACAATTACGCTGTGGTGTTCCAGGTGGCGTGAGTTGCGAAACTATTTCGCATTGTTTCAAATGAAGACCAAACTCGTAACTCAAATATTCTCCTCCACGATTAGATCGTAGAAACTTTATTTTTCTTGTTACGATGATTTTCCACTTCACTCTGAAATTATTTGAACTTTTCAAATGTTTCAGATTTATGTTTCATCAAGAAGATATATCCATATCTTACTCAAATCATCTATGAAGGTCAGAAAATAACGATACCTGCCGCAAGTCTCAACACTCATCGGACTGCATACATCAGTATGTATTATTTCCAACAAGTGTGTTGCTCACTCCATTATTTCGGAGAACAGAGTCTTAGTCATCTTGCCCATGAGGCATGGTTCCCAAGCATCAACTGATTCATAATCAAGTGATTCCAAAAGCCCATCGGCATGGATTTTCTTCATGCGTTTTACACCCATATGACCTAAACCGCAGTGCCACAAATAAGTTGCACTATCATTGTTAACTTTGCATCTTTTGGCTTCAATATTATGAATATGTGTATCACTACGATCGAGATTCAATAAACCATTCACTTTGGGTGTATGACCATTGAAGGTTTTATTCATCTAAACAGAACAACAATTATTCTTTGACTTTAAATGAATAACCTTATTGCAATAAACATGATCAAATCATATTCATGTTTAACACAAACACCAAATAACATTTATTTAGGTTCAACACTAATCCCAAAAATATAGGGAGTGTGCGATGATGATCATATCAATCATGGAACAACTTCCAACATACATCGTCACTTCACCCTTAACTAGTCTCTATTCATTCTGCAACTCCCGTTTCGAGTTACTAATCTCAGCAACTGAACTAGTATCAAATACTGAGGGGTTGCTATAAACACTAGTAAAGTACACATCAATAACATGTATATTAAATATACCTTTGTTCACTTTGCCATCCTTCTTATCCGCCAAACACTTGGGGTGGTTCTGCTTCCAATTACCAGTCCATTTGTAGTAGAAGCACTTAGTCTCAGGCTTAGGTCTAGAATTGGGCTTCTTCACTTGAGCAGCAACTTGCTTGCCATTCTTCTTGAAGTTCCCCTTCTTCCCTTCTCCCTTTTCTTGAAACTAGTAGTCTTGTCAACCATCAACACTTGATGCTTTTCTTGATTTCTACCTTCATCAATTTCTGCATCACGAAGAGCTTGGGAATCATTTCCGTTATTCCTTGCATATTATAGTTCATCACAATGTTCCAGTAACTTGGTGATAGTGACTAGAGAACTCTGTCAATCACTATCTTATCTGTAAGATTAACTCCCACTTGATTCAAGTGATTGTAGTACTCAGACATTCTAAGCACATCACTAGTAGAAAAAGGGTCAAATGTGAAGCACATTAGTGCCGGTTTGAATTTGAGCCGGCACTAATGTGTCCATTAGTGCCGGTTCCAATGGCTAGGCGGGCGGACATCATTAGTACCGGTTCATGGTGAACCTTTAGCACCGGTTCGTGCCATGAACCAGTACTAAAGTGAGTGGTGGCAGGATGTTGTCACTCAGTGGACCCTCCAGTACCTTTAGTACCGGGTCGTATCATGAACCGGTACTAAAGGTCGTCCTACATAGACCCTTCGTCCACCCGAGCTCGCTCTGTTCTTCCCCCTTTACCCTCTCCTCTCTGTTCTTTTCCCTCTTCCTCTCAAGCTCATCACACATTTTTCCCAAAATTTGTCAAGATTTGAAGGCCCCCATCCATTCAAATGATCACATAGGTTAGCAACTTTGCCCTTTCATCTCTCATTGCTAGATTAGCTCGTGCAATGCTTTATATAGTGATTGATTTTTGAGTTTAGTAATTTGGGAGGAATTATATATATATGTGCTAGTATTTTATTTATATGTAATTTGAGGTAAAAAATAACACTTAGTTTGCATATGTAGGTGTGGTTTACTTAGTGCCTTCTAAATCTCTGTCGTAACCACCGTCGATCGCCCGCAACGTCCCGTCGCCGGCACCACCTTGTGGTGAGCCTCTTGTTCATGAAGTTTTATATAAAAAATTGATGTTTGCGTGATTTGGATATATAGTTACTCGTATAATTATCTTACCCATACATTGTTTGTTATACATAGTGCCATGGTTTTGATATCCGTCCCCGTCGGCCCTCGTTCGGGTTATGATTCGGATGTGGTATATTCTCTTTTAAAACTATTCATTGCATTTTGTGTTTATGACAAATTATGCCCATCAAGTTGACATAGATATTCTTATGTAGGAGGTAGTTGAACCGGAAATTCCAACTGACCCTATTGTCGAGAGGTTAAATTTAATTGAAAGAGAAAACGAGGATTTGAAGGAAAAATTGAAAAGAATTGAGGGGGAGAAGATGGAAATGGAGTTGCATGTTGCTGATGTCGTCGATGATCACAAGATTAAGATGGAGAAAATGCGCTTGAAGATTAGAAAGATTAGAAAATATGCCATTCATAGTGAGGCTTGGTATCATTATGTTGTTGGATCAATTGTTACCTTTGTTGTTGTTGCATTTGTTGATGATCACAAGATTAAGATGATCGCATTTGTTGTTGCATTTAAATTCTTTAGCTAGAGAGTTATTTATTCGTTGCATTTAAGTGTTGTATGATCTTTATGTATGAACTTTATGTATTGTATTAGTTTGGTGTTTTCGGTGCTGTGTATTGAAGATGAGCTGGCAATGGATGTACGATGACCGATGCTCTCCCGAGTTCATTAATGGCGTGCGTACTTTTCTGCTTGTGGCTGAGGCAAACAAGCGGGTAGATGGTTTTATGCCTTGTCCATGTGCTGGCTGTAAGAATGGTCATAATTAATCTACGTCAAGAACCATTCACGTCCACCTGTTTGAGTCCGGTTTCATGCCCCACTATAATGTTTGGACCAAGCATGGAGAAAGTGGGGTTATGATGGAAGACAATGAAGAAGAAGAGAAGAACGATAGCTATCCTGGCCATGGGTTCCCTGAATATGATGATACAACAATGAGGGAAGAAGCTGAGCCGGTAATGCGAGAAGAAGCTAAGCCGGCAATCCAGGAAGAAGCTGAAGAAGAGGCATCGGATGAGCCCGTTGATGATCTAGGTCGGGCCATTGCCGATGCAAAGAGAAACTACGCAAGTGATTGGGAGAAGAAGAAGTTGCAGCGCATGTTACAGGATCACAAAAAATTGTTGTACCCGAGTTGCGTAGGTGACAAGAAAAAGCTAGGCACCACACTGGAATTGCTACAATGGAAGGCAGAGAATGGTGTATCTGACAAGGGATTTGGAAAGTTGCTGGTAATGATAAAGAATATGCTTCCAAAGGACAATGAATTGCCCGAGAGTACGTACGAAGCAAAGAAGGTTGTCTTCCCTCTAGGGTTAGAGGTGCAGAAGATACATGCATGCCCTAATGATTGCATCCTCTACCACGGTGAGTACGAGGACTTGAACGCTTGCCCGGTATGTGGTGCATTGCGCTATCAGATCAGCCGTGATGACCCTGGTGATGTCGAGGGCGAGCGCCCCAGGAAGAAGAATCCTGCCAAGGTGATGTGGTGTGCTCCTATAATACCACGGTTGGAACGTTTGTTCCAAAACAAAGAGCATGCCAAGGCGATGCAATGGCACAGAGAAGACCGTAAGAAAGACGGAAAGTTGAGAGTACCCGCTGACGGGTCGTAGTGGAGAAAAATCAAAAGAAAGTACGGGAAGGAGTTTTCAGATGACGCAAGGAACGTATGGTTTGGTCTAAGCGCAGATGGCATTAATCCTTTTGGGGAGCAGAGCAGCAACCATAGCACCTGGCCTGTGACTCTATGTTTGTATAACCTTCCTCCTTGGTTGTGCATGAAGCGGAAGTTCATTATGATGCCAATGCTCATCCAAGACCCTAAGCAACCCAGCAACGACATTGATGTGTACCTAAGGCCATTAGTTAAAGAACTCTTACAACTGTGGAATGGAACAGGTGTACGTGCGTGGGATGAGCACATGGGGGAAGAATTTGACCTAAAGGTGTTGCTGTTCGTGACCATCAATGATTGGCTAGCTCTCAGTAACCTTTCAGGACAGACAAACAAGGGATACCGCGCATGCACGCACTGTTTGGACGATACCAACAGTATATATTTGGCTAATTTTAAGAAGAATGTGTACCTGGGACATCGTCGATTTCTTTCGAGCAGGCATCCCGTAAGAAATAAAGGCAAGCATTTCAAAGGTGAGGCGGATCACCGGACGAAGCCTCGCCACCGTACTGGTGCTGATGTACATGATATGGTCAAGGATTTGAAGGTGGTCTTTGGAAATGGTCCTGGTGGACAACCTGTTCCGAATGACGCTGACGGACGCGCACCCATGTGGAAGAAGAAATCTATATTTTGGGACTTGCCCTATTGGAAAGTCCTAGAGGTCTGCTCCGCAATCGACGTGATGCACGTGACGAAGAATCTTTGTGTGACCCTGCTTGGCTTCTTGGGCATGTATGGGAAGATAAAAGACACACCTGAGGCACGGGAGAACCAGCAACATATGCACGGAAAAGATGGCATACATTAGGGTCATGCAATCTACGCTCTTACCAAAGAAGAGAAGGAAATCTTCTTTGAATGCCTACTCAGTATTAAGGTACCGTCTGGCTTCTCGTCGAATATAAAGGGAATAATAAACATGGCAGAGAAAAAGTTCCAGAACCTGAAGTCTCATGACTGCCACGTGATTATGACGCAACTGCTTCCGGTTGCATTGAGGGGGCTTCTACCGGAAAATGTTCGATTAGCCATTGTGAAGCTATGTGCATTCCTCAATGCAATCTCTCAGAAGTTAATCGACCCAGAAATCATACCAAGGTTAGAGAATGATTTGGTGCAATGTCTTTTCAGTTTCGAGTTGGTTTTCCCACCATCCTTCTTCAACATCATGACGCACGTCCTAGTTCACCTATGCGAAGAGATTAACGTTTTGGGCCTTGTATTTCTACACAATATGTTCCCCTTTGAGAGGTTCATGGGAGTCTTAAAGAAATATGTTCATAACCGTGCTAGGCCAGAAGGAAGCATCTCCAAGGGCCATGAAAATGAGGAGGTCATTGAGTTTTGTATTGACTTTATTCCTGACCTTAAGCCGATTGGTGTTCCTGAATCACGGCATAAGGGCAGACTGGATGGAAAAGGCACGCTAGGAGGGGAACAAATAATATGTATCGACGGAAATTCTCTCACTGAAGCACACTACACAGTTCTACAGAATTCCGCCTTGGTGGCTCCGTATATGGATGAACACAAGAATTTGCTACGCTCCAAACACCCGGAGCGGTCTGATGACTAGATTACACGTGAACAAACCAGGAGTTTCGCCAGCTGGTTGCAGACACGTACCATTCATGACGCCTCTATTGAAGATGACCTGTACTTGTTGTCCCAGTTACCATCTTCGAATATAATGACATTCAAAGGGTACGAGATAAATGGTAATACATTTTACACGATCGCCCAAGATAAGAAGAGCACCAACCAAAACAGTGGTGTCCGCTTTGATGCAGAAACCAAGACGAGAAAGGAAACATATTATGGTTATATACAGGACATATGGGAACTTGACTATCGACGTGGTTTGAAGGTCCCTTTGTTTCGGTGCAAATGGGTTAATATGACACGAGGTGGGGTAACGGAAGACCCGCAGTACGGAATGACAATAGTGGATCTCAACATTCTTGCGTATGTAGACGAACCATTCGTCCTAGCCAATGATGTGGCACAGGTTTTCTATGTGAAGTACATGTCTACCATGCCGAGAAAAAGAAAAGATAAGGAAGTGAATGCATCGTACGATGAGCCAAAGCGGCACATAGTTCTTTCTAGGAAGAGAAACATCGTGGGAGTGGATGACAAGACAGACATGTCAGGAGATTATGAAAAGTTTGATGAAATTGCTCCATTCACAGTGAATATTGACCCGAGCATTCAGTTAAATGATGAAGATTTTCCATGGCTACGGGGCAAAGGGACACACGCGAAGAAAAAGTTTCACACCCAAAGATCTGGGATGTGATCGGATTCACTATCATCACTTTCTTCTGTGTTTCACACCCATGAGGGAATCTCTGTAATAGTTAGGGTAGCTAGTTATGTGTTTTGGCATTTGAAACACGGAGAAATATTATGTGCAAGCAAATTCTTTCATGCATTTACTGATTTTTTCAGCTAAATGACCCTGAAATTGAAAAGCATTTCAATTGAACTCAGAAAAGGTTGAAAGTTGGCATGGTATCATAATTTCACCCACATAGCATGTGCAAAAAAAGTAGAGAGGGTTACCGTAAAAACTGGATGCACTTTGTGTACAAAATGGAGAATCTATTTCGAAGTATCAGGGTTTCGGACGAAAACTCATCCGTTACAAAGGCATTTCATTTTTTAAATAACCTAAGCATTACCAAATTGAATATAATGATAAAACACACTAATATTAAACATAAGAAAAAGAATCACTAAAAAATCTATTTTCAAAGTTAAGTTATTCACAACCTAGTGATTCACACAAATTTCAAATAATTCAAAATTTAAACTATTCAAATTTGTAAACTACCGGTACTAACAGAAAGTTTGTAATTTTTTGTACCTAAAGCAAAAATATTCACAAAGAAACTCTAAATACAACAAAAAATAACTCAAAAATAAATAAAACAAAACTAAATAAAGCAAAAAAAAAGAAAAAAAACACCTACTGCGCCACAGCGGCCTGCTTACGACTAGAAACCCAAACTAATGTTGGGCCAGGATGCAGGCCCGCAAAGGCCCAGTAGGCCCATAGGGCAGCACAGAACATTTAGGCCCAGTAGGCCTGCTTTGGAGAGGAGCTCGAGGGAGCTACCGCACTGGGGCTTATAAACTAGCTAGTGTGGACGCCCCTCGGCTAGCGAGGTGGGACTAAACATGACGCACCGCACCTGCGCCAGTGCACCCCCTTTAGTACCGGGTGGTGGCTCAAACCGGTACTGAAGGTGGGGTCTTTAGTACCGGTTGGAGCCACCACCCGGTACTAAACGGGTGCCGTTCCCGTCGCTTGGCCTGGCCAAAACAGACCTTTAGTACCGGTTAGTGGCTCCAACCGGTACTAAAGGTTGTTCTATATAACAAAACACTTCAAAAAATTTGTCAGTTTCTCATCTCTCCCTCTGCTTCTTTCTCCTCTGCCCCGTCGCCGCCGCCCCTCGTCGCCGTCCCCGTCGCCGTCCGTCCCCGTCCCCGTCGTCCCCGTCGCCGCGCCGCGCCCCGTCGCCGCACC
>NC_041392.1:596882527-596885265 GCF_002162155.2 Triticum dicoccoides | reverse complement strand
GTCGTCGCCGCCCCATCCCTGTCGCCGTCTCCGTCTCCATCCCCGTCGCCGCCCCCCGTCGTCGCGCCTCGCCGGTGAGTTCCTGCCCCGGCCGCCATGTACCACACACACACACATTGTTATAGAAATGTTAGCAATCTTTCTGTTTTTTAGTTATAGAATTATTACAATGTTAGTTATATAGAAATGTTTTTTATTTATAGAAATATTAGAAATGTTAGTTATATTGAAATTTTAGTTATATAGAAATATTAGAAATGTTAGTTATATTAGAAACGTTAGTTATATAGAAATGTTAGATATATAGAAATGTTTTTTAGTTATAGAAATATTAGAAATGTTAGTTTTAGTTATAGAAACATTAGAAATGTTAGTTTTAGTTATAAAATTTAGAATTTGCATATATGAAATCACAATCCATCATTTAAAAAATGTTACTTTACTTTTGCGGCATATAGTTTTTGTTGTCGACGATGCCCGGCCCGCATCCTCGCCGTCGACCCGTTTGCGATGACGTCCTACTTCAGAGGACCCATGTCCGGGACTGGGCTCCGTCGGGCTGGCACTGGGAGGTGCTACCTTCAGGGGCGCGACGTTTGGTGAGGAACCCGACCCTGGGTCCCGTCGTCGACCCTGATCTCCTTTGGTGGCGTTCGCGTGGGCCACTTTCGGTGCGGAGGGAGCCAGCCCCGCCAGAGGTGGTACTTCGCCGTGTCAGGGAGGAGGACGAGCACGCCCATCGCTACATGGCTGCTATGGACGTCAGGTTCTCCAATACCTG
Organism: Triticum dicoccoides; assembly: GCF_002162155.2. Lineage (NCBI taxonomy): Eukaryota > Viridiplantae > Streptophyta > Magnoliopsida > Poales > Poaceae > Triticum > Triticum dicoccoides. The sequence continues at coordinate 596,884,484 of NC_041392.1, read as the reverse complement.
GCAGGTTCTTTTGGGAGATCACCCGAGCTATGATCCAATGATGGTTCCTTCTCTTTGGGTGTCCACCGCCCGCACCTCAGGAACCGCGAGTGGCCTAGATTACTCTGTAGTATTCGATCTTTATTAGCTTGCTAGCTAGCTAGCTAGTGATGTATTCGATATTATATATATAATTCGAGACGATGTATTCGAGATTATATCTATTATTCGAGACGATGTATTCGAGATTATATCTATTATTCGAGATGACGTATTCAAGATTATATTCGATGATGCTTATAATGTACTATGATTGATTCAGTTTTTCCTTATTAATTGATTGAGTCCGTGCATTATAATTTGAATATATTTCTTTTGTATTAGTTAAATAAAACCTATGGCGGACAATACCGGTAGAGAAGGAGGAGAGGCCCTATTCAATATCATATGCAATCCTCGCGGGCCAGATGATGATCATAATGAAGAAGATTATGATGGCTCCGAATATCTAAACAACACCAGGGAGGGTGATATGATATTCGATCGCGATGACCGAATTGATGAAGTCATGAACTATGAATATGATGAAGAAAATGTTGATCTTGAAACAACAAAGACCGACGAGGTATATATATTTATATAAGTAGGCATCTGGTGATCATCACATGTTTTAAATGACTTGAAGATATATTAACGAATCGATCTTTCTTCTTTCAGCCACCGGATCGAGCAAATCTTCAGGCAACAGGAAACGAGGCCCGAACAAAAAGTTGAAGGAGGGCGTAAAGTACAATATCGGGGCCATCAAACCTAATGGCGAACAATTAGCGCCTAAGAAGATTGCGGACAAGTTCATTCGTCAGTGCGGAGTTCTTGTGAAGGACCAACTCCCGATCTCCCTTCAAGAATGGAGAGAGCCAGCAAAGCCACGTCCAGGAGTTACTTTTGTAGATGACAGACAAAAACTTCTGCTTTGGGAAACGCTCATGGAACATTTCACCCTACCAGATCATTTCACAGATGCAGATGTGGAGAAAGTCAAGGACGCTGCTCTTAGGAAGATGGCCATTGCATTCAACAACCACAAGAATCGTGAATGGGACAAGTACGTCAAGGGAGGAAGGAAGACTCCAGTATTCGAGGGAACACTAGAGAAGCAAAGTGCTCATTGGGACGATTTCATGAAATTCAAGGATTCGGAATTATCTAAGGAACAGTCGAGAATAAACAAGGCCAATGCCGCAAAAAGGATAAGTTCCATAAGCTAGGGCCAGGTGGCTATGCGGTGGGAATGCCTAAGTGGCACTACTAGGAAAAGGGCTACTAATGGCGCACCAGTTTTGCCTACTAATGGCGCATCACTAGTGCGCCATTAGTATCACACCACTAGTATTTTTTACTAATGGCGCACCACTGGTGCGCCATTAGTATAGACCATGGTGCGCCATTAGTATAGGCCACTGGTGCGCCATTAGTATCTGGTATACTAATGGTGCACCACTGGTGCGCCATTAGTATAGGCCATGGTGCGCCATTAGTATTTTTGAATTTTGAAGGCGGGAAAATAGTAGTGGCGCACCGTCTAACCCCCACCGTGCGCCATTGCTATTTTTAAATTTTGAGTTTGGATCTGGATCGTGATTTTTTTGCCCATTTTTTGCTCGTTTTTTGGCACGATATTATTTCAAATTTTGTTCCTGTTTTTGGATCTTGTACGTTCTTTTGCCGTGTTCTTTTGCCAGAGAGGAGTTCACCGGAGAGGAGGAGGAGGAGGTCACCGGAGAGGCGCTCGCCTACATCGCCGGAGAGGAGGAGGAGGAGTTCGCCGGAGAGAAGGAAGAGTTGGTCGCCGGAGAGAAGTTCACCGGAGCATCGGAGAGGAGGAAGGAGAAACCATGAGGGGATGGGAGGAGAGGAGGGAGGAGGAGCTCACCGGAGAGGAGGGATGAGGAGCTCACCGGAGAGGAGGGATGAGGAG
>NC_041392.1:596857426-596882096 GCF_002162155.2 Triticum dicoccoides | reverse complement strand
GCGACGGCGGGCGGGCCGGGGCGCACGACGCGTGTCGGGGCAGGGCGGCGAGCGGCGTCGGGCGAGGGGCGTTGGGCGAGGGCGCACGACGCGTGTCGGGGCGGTAAGCAGTATGACTTGTATCGCCCACAACTCACTTGTGTTCTACTCGTGCATATAATATCTACGCATAAACCTAGATCGGATGCCACTGTCCGGGAACGTACTAATTAAAAAAAAAATCCTACGCACACGCAAGATCATGGTGATGCATAGCAACGAGAGGGGAGAGTATCGTCCACGTACCCTCGTAGACCGTAAGTGGAAGCGTTATGAGAACGCGGTTGATGTAGTTGTACGTCTTCACGATCCGACTGATCCAAGTACCGAACGCACGGCACCTCCGAGTTCAGCACACGTTCAGCTCGATGACGTCCCATGAACTCCGATCCAGTAGAGCTTCGCGACAGAGTTCCGTCAGCACGACGGCGTGATGATGTTGCTACCGACACAGGTCTTCGCCTAAGCACCGCTACGATATGATCGAGGTGGATTATGGTGGAGGGGGGCACCGTAGACGGCCAAAAGATCAACTGATCAACTTGTGTGTCTATGGGGTGCCCCCTAGCCACGTATATAAAGGAGTGGAGGAGAGGGGAGGGCCGGCCCTCCTATGGCGCGCCCTGGGGAGTCCTACTCCCACCGGGAGTAGGATTCCCCCTTCCATGTAGTAGGAGTAGGAGAGATGGAAAGGGAAAAGAGAAGAGAATGAAGGAGGGGGCGCCGCCCCTCCCCCTAGTCAAATTCGGACTAGGCCTTGGGGGGCACGCAGCCTCCTCTCTCTCTTTCCCCTAAATCCCAATAAGGCCCATATACTTCCTGGCGAATTCCCATAACTCTCTGGTACTCTGAAAAAATACCTGAATCACTCGGAACCTTTACGATGTCCGAATATAGTCGTCCAATATATCGATATTTACGTATCGACCATTTCGAGACTCCTTGTCATATACCTGATCTCATCCGGGACTCCGAACTACCTTCGGTACATCAAAACACATAAACTCATAATACCGATCGTCACCGAAAGTTAAGCGTGTGGACCCTACGGGTTCGAAAACTATGTAGACATAACAGAGACACGTCTCCGGTCAATAACCAATATCAGAACCTGGATGTTCATACTATCTCCTACATATTCTATGAAGATCTCTATCGGTTAAACTGCATAACAACATACGTTGTTCCCTATGCATAGGAATGTTACTTGCCTGAGATTCGATCATCGGTATCTCAATACCTAGCTCAATCTCGTTACCAGCATGTCTCTTTACTCGTTCTATAATGCATCATCCCACAACTAACTCATTAGTTGCATTGCTTGCAAGGCTTATAGTGATGTGCATTACCGAGAGGGCCCAGAGATACCTCTCCGACAATCGGAGTGATAAATCCTAATCTTGATCTAGGCCAACTCAACAAGTACCATCGGAGACACCTGTAGAGAACCTTTATAATCACCCAGTTACGTTGTGACGTTTGGTAGCACACAAAGTGTTCCTCTGGTAACCGAGAGTTGCATAATCTCATAGTCATAGGAACATGTATAAGTCATGAAGAAAGCAATAGCAGTAAACTAAAACGATCAAGTGCTAAGCTAATGGAATGGTTCAAGTCAATCACATCATTCTCTAATGATGTGATCCCGTTAGTCAAATGACAACCCATGTCTATGGCTAGGAAACTTAACCATCTTTGATTCAACGAGCTAGTCTAGTAGAGGCATACTAGTGACACTTTGTTTGTCTATGTATTCACACATGTACTAAGTTTACGGTTAATACAATTCTAGCATGAATAATAAACATTTATCATGATATAAGGAAATAAATAATAACTTTATTATTGCCTCTAGGGCATATTTCCTTCAGTCTCCCACTTGCACTAGAGTCAATAATCTAGTTCACATCTTTATGTGATTAGTTCACATCTCCATGTGACTAATACCCAATGGGTTTACTAGAGTCAATAATCTAGTTCACATCGCTATGTGATTATCCGACCAGTATCCGTCCTATCCGATCACCTTCGATCGCAGGGATCATCCGACCAGTATGCTTCATGGCGGCTCATCCGCATTGGTCCTCGACCCAATCATTGATGGATTCCACCTTACGCGCGTCCTCGTGGACGATGGCAGCAGCGTCAACCTGCTATATCAGGACACAGTCCGCGAGATGGGCATCGATCCATCAAGGATCAAGCCCACAAAAACTACCTTTAAAGGAGTAATACCAGGAGTAGAGGCCCGCAACACAGGCTCAATCACATTGGAAGTCATCTTCGGATCCCTAGACAACTTCCTAAGCGAAGACTTGATCTTCGATATCGTCCCTTTTCGCAGCGGCTATCACGCACTGCTCGGACGAACCGCATTTGCTCGATTCAGTGCGGTGCCACACTATGATTATCTCAAACTCAAGATTCCCGGACCATGCGGTGTCATAACAGTCAATGGAAACACAGAACGCTCCCTCCGTACCGAGGAGCACACCGCGGCCCTAGCAGTGGAAGTACAGAGCGGCCTTATCAAGCAGAATTTTAATTTGGCGACCAAGCTCCCAGACATTGTCAAACAAGTCTGGACTACTCCGCAGTAGGGCATTCCAGCTCTTCAAGAGTTCAACTAGAAATTCGGCCTCCGTCTCAGTCCCGAACACACAGTGGCATACGTACCACATGTACATAACTACACACTCAAAATACCATGGGCAAAGACGGAGGCGTAACTTGATTGTGGTCCATAATACGGCTCGACCCCCCCGGACACACATATTTTCCCTTTCCTTTTTATCCTTTTCAGGTTTCTTCTCCACAGGTCCCTCTCGACGGCCTGATCATTGATCCTTTCGAAGGATGGATATGCCAAGGTGGCAAGTAGCATAAAGGTGTGGGGGAATCTCTAGGTGGTCTTCTTGACGATCACTCTACCTATTTTCAGGACCCGCGCGAAGCTCCCCCTTGGTCTCGGCATGTTAAATAGACCCGTTGCTTATCGCACTATTTGTACAAATACGCTTTGACGTATTAAACAAATTATAATGAAAATAGTTTGCGGCCCAACTCAAGTGGCACTGGCTTTCTACTTCTTTTTATTTTGCTATTCTTATCGATTGCATCCATACACTTTGGTATGCCTTAATTTGCCAGGGGCTTCATTGCGCCCCATACTACGACAACAAGTCTAAATAATTTTTATAGTATAGTTCGGCACCCCGAATTTAGCATTATATGCATCGGATCCGAATCATGTCTTTGGTCAATAGTTGGTTGCCCTGCTCCTGTGCTTGTTACCTTACATTCCGTCCTATCAGCTAGGGTAGTAAAGGGAGAACTACTGCGATTGTGTCCTAGTTTATCCGGATGAGCACCTCCGTAGAGAAAGCCGAAAACTGACTGCCATGATGCGGTGAGACCTGCTCAGCTGTTCGGAGGTTAAAATCTCTTGTGATTTTTTCCCGCATTATGCGACGGATTGGCATCCACCAGATCAGGTGTCTATAGCACCCTAGTCCATATTAACAAATGCCAACCATGGGCTGCACCTACATTTCTATTGTCAAACTCCTATGGCTAAGTGAGGGTGATAAAGCCACATAGTCCGATTGCCTGGTTCGCTGCGCTAAACACCTCCTTCAAGGACCAAAATCTTGGATCAAGAGTGTTTAGGTTCCAACCCGAACACCCCTGTACTACCTACGTGGGGGTTAAAGCCGACGACTGGCAAACTCTCAGATTTAATAAAACGGCCGCACAGGAGGTAAAATTTTAAATAAACACCAGGCATTATATTACATATCGTCCTTGTTTACATAATACAGGACGGGATAACACGAATGTATTCATTCAAAGATAACGTCTTTCGAACACTGGCCCTCTACAATGTGGGATCCCTTCAGGACATTCTCAAAATACCGCATAGGCGTGTGGTGCTCCTTGCCCATGGGAGGTCCCTCGGTTGCAAGCTTCACGATGTGCATCTTCACCCACTGCACCTTGACATGGGCGAAGGCCATCCCCGCACCCTCAATGCAGACTAGCCGCTTGATGTCATCGAGCCAAGGGCAAGCATTGACCAGCGGCTTCACAAGTTCGAAGTAGTTGCTGGGCAGGGCGTCAGTAGGCCATAGCCGGATTATCAAATCCTTCATGGCCAGTTCAGCCACACTATGCAGTTCGATCAGCTATTTCAGTTGATCGCTAAAGGGCACCGGATGTTCTGGTGCAAGGTATTGCGACTAGAACAGGTTCTCCGTCGAGCTCCCCTCCTCGGCTCGGAAGAATTCCGCTGCGTCAGAATGAGACTTCGACAGAATGAGAGGTCACAGCCAGCATGAACGCCTTCTTATTCATACAGAAATATATTGGTTAGTCTCCTGCAAAAATTATTTGATCCTTTGTCCGGCTTCTCTTTTTGAGCACCGGCCAGTGTCTCAGGGGCTACTGTCTAGACTATGATATTCTTTTTTGCATAAATTACATCGCATACCTCAAAGCCCGTCAGAAGGCTGGTGCAGGCTTCGGTCAGTCCGCTCTCAGAAGGCTGGTGTAGGCTGCCTGCTTTTGGAGCTGTATGGGCCTCCGGAATAGTGTTTGGTTGGGGGCCGAATTGGACATGGCCCCCATCGCCAGTCTCTAGGGAGATTTGCTCCCCCATGTGTCCGGAAGCCGAGGTCTCACCTTCTGGCGCCGCCCTGACGGCCTCTTGTTCCTCTCCTTGGCATGGGAAGGTCCTTCAGGACAACACCTCGGCGTCGTCCGTGGCTTTGGGAGAGAAGGCTTCGGAAGTGACCCGTTGTCCATCACCTTTGGATCAAGCGAGTTCCCCGAAGATGAGGATCGCTCAGGGCCGGCGTGAGCCGGACTGCAGCGCACGATTCGACACATTAAATCCATGAAATAAAGAAGGTGGATATATGTGTTCATAGGTGCTTTTGAGTACTTAGGATTCAGCCAGGGGCTTCTCCCTGGGGCGCCACTTGGAGCTTCTATCTGTATCCAATGCGGAGTTGTCCGCGAGGGGGACCCTCCCCTTCTTGGGCGCCTCTGCCTCCAGATCCGTGGAGGGCGGCCTTTTCTTCCTCCCCGAGTTGCTTTCCTCCTCTTATTCCTCCTCCTCCTCCTCGTCTTCGGCCGCGGGGGAGGAATGGGTTTCGGCGTCTTCGGACGTCACGTCTGAAGTGCCTTTGCGGCGGAGGCCACTTCGGGTCTCCTTGGCCTTCTTCTTGCCCCTCTTTTCCGGTGCCTGGTAAGGTGCAGGAACCAGCATCTTCGTTAGAAGTGGGATTGCTGGGTCTTCGGGCAGCGGAGCCGGACATTGGATCTGCTCCACCATCTTTGTCCAGACCTGGAAAGATAGATAGGGAAGCTTAGACGTCTTCCTTGAATATATAGGTAAAGGATACATCTCAAAATATAGAAAATTTACCGGACTAGCGGGATGGGCCATGTTGTACCCACGGTCCTCGGTCGTCTTCGTCCACGTTTCATTGGCCTTAAAAAGCACCCCCAGATGTCTTCGTGAGTACTGCCAAAGAACTGTTGAAGGGTCTGGTGCTTGGCCGGATCGAACTCCCATCACTAGTAGAAAACAGAGCTTTCGTCCAGGCCAGTTTAGCCCATTAGTCCCGGTTCAATCCAGAACCGGGACCAATGGAGCTATTTGCCCCGTTTCGTGAGCCCAGGGGGCCGGCCGGGCCACGTGGGCCATTGGTCCCGGTTGGTGGGACGAACCGGGACCAATGGTCCTGGCTCCTGGCCCACCACTATTGGTCCCGGTTGGTGGCATGAACCGGGACCAAAAGGGTTACCTTTAGTCCCGGTTCATGCCACCAACCGGGACTAAAGGGTTGGCCCTCGTTGCACCCAGCTTTTAGTCCCACCTCGCCAACAGAAGGGCGCCCACACCTGTTTATAAGCCCGTCCCTCTCTCTGTTGTTGATCTCCTCTCAAAGTGAAAATAGATGCACCTATAGAGGAAATTGGACCTAAATTTATAAATAAAAATTGATTATGAATTTATGTTTAATTTTCTCTATAAGTGCATCTATGTTCACTAACAGAGAAGTTTTTATTTTTTGTGACCTAAAAGAAAAAAGAAATCACCAAAAAACTGTAAGTATTTATTTCTAAGTAGAACTGAAAAAATAATGGCACTAGTAAAGTTAATCACAAACTTCAAATTCACACAAATTTCAAAGAATTCAATTTAACTAGTCACACAAATTTCAAAGAATTAAAAAATAAAGCAAAAAACCAAAAGAAAATAATTAATGCAGAAAACAAAACCAAAAAACTGGAAAAAACTAAAAATAGCAACAATAAGTATTTTATTGTAAGTAGAAACAAAATAAAATGAATAAAGCAACAAAGAAAACAAAAAAAGAGTTTCCAAATTTGAAAACTAATGGCACTAACAGAAAGTTTATAATTTTTCTAAAACTAAAAGCAAAAAGAATTAAAAAATAAAGCAAAAAACAAAAGAAAATAAATAATGCAGAAAACAGAACAAAAAACTGAAAAAAAATAAAAATAGCAACAATAAGTATTTTGTTGTAAGTAGAAACAAAATAAAATAAATAAAGCAACAAAGGAAACAAAAAAAGAGTTTTCAGATTTGAAAACTAATGGCACTAACAGAAAGTTTATAATTTTTCTAAAACTAAAAGCAAAAAGAATTAAAAAATAAAGAAAAAAACAACAAAAACTAAATAATGCAGAAAAGAGAACAAAAACTGAAAAAAATAAAAATAGTAACAATAAGTATTTTGTTGTAAGTAGAAACAAAATAAAATAAATAAAGCAACAAAGAAAACAAAAAAAGAGTTTTCAGATTTGAAAACTAATGGCACTAACAGAAAAATAAACCAAAACCAAAATAAACTAAATAAAGCAACAAATAAAACCAAAAAACAAAAAAAATGCCACCTACTGGGCCCCCACGGCCTGAATACGACTAGAACCCTATGGGCCAGGATTCAGGCCCGTGGAAGGCCCAGTAGGCCCACAGGCACAGATGGCAGAGTTAGGCCCCCTGCCTCGACGCCGCCCCTCCTCCCCGTTCGGTCCGGCTCCGGCGACCCCCTTTCCTCCCTGTCCCCTCGATCCTCTTCATATAATTTTTAGATTTTTTTTTTAATTTTGTTGATGTATATTTAGAAAAACATATATGTTGATGTATATTTAGAAAAATGTATGTATGTATGTTCATATGAAAGAAAAATGTATGTATGTATATCTGTTTATATGTCTTTTTTTTAATTTTTTTTGTTTTTTGCATTTTTATAAAAATGTATATATGTTCTCTGTGTGTATATATGTTTGATGTTCATAGATTTTTATTTGAACATTATTTAAAAAAACAAGCAATACAAGAAGAAGAAAAAGAATGAGAGGAAAAAGGAAAAAAGAAGAGGAAGAAAGGAGAAGAAGAGGGGATAGGAAGAAGAGGAGAAATAAATAAGAAGAAGAAAAAAGAAGAAAAAGAAGAGGAGAAGAAGAAAAGAATAGAGGAGAAGAAGAAAAAATAGAAATTTTTTCTATTTTTTCTTCTTCTCCTCTATTCTTTTCTTCTTCTCCTCTTTTTTTTTCTTCTTTTTTTTCTTCTTCTTCTTCCTTCTTCCTTCTTCCTCTTTTCTTCCTTTTCCTTATTTTCCTTTCTCGAGGGATAAGAAGAAAAGAAGAGGAGAAGAAGAAAGAAAGGAATAGAGGAGAAAGAAGAAACTTTGACATGAGGGGGGGGGTACCGATACCCCCTCCTCGATAACATTATTTTCCCATGTATATGTATGTTGCGTCGTTGTCGATATAACGAGGGTGTAGAGGATCGCCGAGGGGTCGAGGGTCGGGAACTAGGGTAGAGGGTCGAGGGTCGTTAAGGGGTCAAGGGTCGAAGGTTTCAGGGTCGAGGGTTCCTATAGTGTCAAAGTATTGAAGAAATCCAATAGCTTGTGGGCGTCGATGCCCACGTCGATGCCCACGTCACTTGTGGGACATAGATGTACTGTTCAACGCCGACCCCCTCCCGGTAGCTTCAACACGTGGGGGGGTCGATATTACCCCCTCCTAGCTTGAAGCGTTCTCGAGGCCACCCCCTAACCCTTGAAGCGTTGTCGAGGCCACCCCAAACCCTAGACGAATCCTTATTGTGATTAGGTAGGTAGTTCTACGTTTGCCACTAATATATCCATATCTGTCATGTTTGAATAATAATTGCCATGTTGTAAATATTTGTAGAAACTATGGACACCCCCCGAGACGAAGCACAAGAAGCGTTGTTGAGGGACATAATCGCAGAAGGAAGTGATGCCCTCTCGATGTTTCTCAACGACAACGATGGTCTGGAAGGAGAGGGTGAAGAAGCAGCTGGCCCTCTCCTCATTTATTTACATGGCTCCGATGACCCAATGCCGGTGCAAGAAGGAGAGGGTGAAGAAGTAGACCGTGAGGACGGCTCCGGTGATCACCAAACCGAGTCCGGCCAGGTATATATATTAGTTAAGCCTGTGCTGACTAGCTAATTGATGCATTCATTGTTTTGGTATGTACACATATTAATTAACTCTCGTCTTTGTTCTTTTTTCTAGCCCTCCGGATCGAGCACAACTTCGGTAAAGAGACGAGGCCCGAAGAAAAATTTGAGCTCGGATGAAAAGTTTGAGATCATACAAATCGCGCGCGACGGCCAACCGATTGAACCCTACCGGACAAAGAAGGCATTTGTTGCTCAGTGTTGGGTTCTGGTTAGGGACAAGATCCCGATCAGCATCCAGCAATGGTATAAGCCTAAGAATGAAGACCCTGAGGTGTCTTATGTCCATGAGATGCAGAAAGAGAATCTTTGGACTGAGCTGAAGTCAAATTTCACCCTACCGCCGGAGGATGATCCGGAGAAGCCAGTTATAGAGCCATTAATCAAGTCTTTTGCTCTGAGGAAGATGGCAGACCTATTCAGGAATTGGAAGAAAGACCTCAATAGGTATGTCGAAAAAAATGAGATACCAGAATTCATTGGCAAATATGAGAAGATCAGAGATGACTGGCCCGCATTTGTGGCCCACAAGACATCGGAAAAGAGTAAAAAAATGTCGGCTAAAAACAAGAGAAATGCTGAGAAGAAGAAGCTTCACCATCGCATGGGGTCAGGTGGCTACCTCGTAGCCCAGCCTAAGTGGGCCAAGGCTGAGAATGATCTGCTTGATAAAGGGATCGAACCAGAGACAATGAACTGGCCAGAACGTTGCCGGACTTGGTTCTTTGGGGTCGGCGGATCCATGGACCCTATAATAGGGAAGTGCATTTGGACGGAGGAACAATTGGACATACCAGTCAAGAAGCTTCAGCAATATATCGAAGCAGCGCAGCAAGGGCGTTCGTTCCAGACAGGGAGAAGGACGAGCTCACAATGGCCCTCGGCAATCCTGAGCACCCTGGACGGACACGAGGCACGCCAGGCTCCATTTCGTGGAAGGCTGGATTTCCGGACGCAGGGGGTTACAAAACCCACGAGAGGAGGAAGAAACTGGAGCAGAGCCAACTGCAGTCGCTGCACGAAAGGGTAATGGGGCTAGAGGAAAGAGAAGCAGATCGCAGCAAACGACCTGCCGAAGCTTCCCCCGAAGCTACCCCGCCATCTCAGCGGAAAAGCAGCGTGGCTTCCACCGAGCTGCTTCAGCCAGAGCATGCCTTGACGGCTCCTGCTAGCTATCCCGTGGATGCTATCACGGATGCTGAAAATTGCCACCTTATTGCGCAATGGAGCAATTTGAAGGTCAAGGCGGCTGTTGGCTCTGTTTATCCTACTAAACCCGAATCAACTTTTCACTGCCGGCCGATTCCAGAAGGATATGCTAAGGTGATGGTCGATGAAATAACAGAGGGATTTGAGGACCTCCGGCTTGACCACCCTACCGGTGAAGGGGAGTATCGGCTGGGTTCTGCTCTGAAGACTCCATGCCTATGGCGGAAGGATCTCATCAACCTTCCGAACTGGACGCCTCCGCCTCCTCCTCCTCCTCCAGCGAGTCAGGGCACTCCGCCTCCTCCACCGGCAGTGACGATCAGGGCACTCGGCCCGCTCCTTCTCCGGTGCGTGGCGGCACTCCGCCTCCTTCTCCGCCTGCGTCGGCGCGCCCGAGCAGCCAGTCTCCTCCTTCTCCGCCTCGTCAGCAAGGGCGGAAGAGACCTGCCGCCGCTCCGGCTTCTACGGCGCGTCGCAGTCCTTCTCCTCCACCTCGTAAGCAAGGAAAGAAGACATCCGCTCCGTCTACTCTGCCGGCGTCTAGCAGTACAGCCAAAGGTGGGAGGAGATACAGATTCGGTCCTTCTCTGAAGACTCCAGAGAAGTTACCGTACGAGAGGAGCGAGGAGGAAAATGCGAAGATCGCGCAGACCGAAGTGGATGACTGGTTTCAAGGGTTGAAAGCAAAGAGACATCCACCTCCGGAGGAGAAGGTAGATCCGGTGAAAGGGAAGCGCACTCTGGCTGCCCTGAGAAAACCACCCAAGTCTTCGCCGAAAGGCAACTATGAGCGCATTATTGGAAAGGCATTTGCCGAAGCGGAGAGGTCGGGAAGTACTAAAAGTGATCAAAGGATGAAAGAATGACGAGCTGGGAAACAAATTGCCCAGCTCGGCGAACAAGCGAAGCAATCGTGCCCCCCGCTCAAGGTGCCTGCTAGCGACATCGTCGATCCGAGGATGGTGCCCGTTTATGGCAATCCTGCAAATTACCTGCCCGACGATGTACATTATGATATCTTGGAGGTGCAGATACAACGATACGAGTACGGGAAGCCTCTCGTCAAAGATGAAAGTTCTCTATCAACGATGATGCGAAGATTGCATGATTGGTACATGAAAACCTGCAAAGAGTCTGAGGGGAGGAATACTTTGTATATGAGAGTTAAAAAGGAGCATGACCTCCTTGGAATTGAACTGTTGCCTATTCCATTTGAGGAGTTCTATCAGTTTTTCAATCAATTGGCCATCGATAAAGCAACGGTCACCTCCTACTGTCTGTAAGTAGTACTACTTCCGTCATTAAGTCTCTCTATAGAACTCAGCCCTTTCATTTGCATGTATTTATAATTATCCTCACTAAATTATGCAGATTGAAGATCGCCGAATTAAAGAAAAGACAAGTGGGAGATATTGGGTTCATTAACACGTATCTCATAGATGCAACTCAGGTTCAATATCGTGCCCAAGAAACCGAGGCCAACTTGCTACGATCGTTGGAAATAAATGAACACAAAGATATAATACTCTTTCCTTACAACTTCAAGTGAGTGTTACTGTCTTGTGGCATATTCGGTTTCCTTATTAGTCCAGGTTATAGTAATGTAATATTGATGAGTTATGCATGTGTGCGAAGCTACCACTATATTCTCCTAGAGATTAAGCTTGAGAAGGGAGTAGTAACTGTCTTAGACTCCAAGCGAAAAGATCCCAAGGAGTATGCGGACATGACTGAAATGCTCGAGAAGTAAGTTAAATCGATCATTATCCACCATATCAGCAACTTAATTTGTTCATTTCTGATATCAAGTAATTGTTTTCTTTGTATGGCAGGGCTTGGAGAAAATTCACCAAAAAAGCTCCGGGACTACCGAAGAAGCTGCAATTTAGGCACCCGAAAGTAAGTACTATATAGTAGCATATTCCAGGCATCTCCTAGTGATTCAAGCGCTAGTTTCGTCAATACCATTTAGCATGCTTGCTAATTATCAGTTTGATTGACCTCTATTTCTTGTAAAGTGGTTGTGGCAGGAACAAGGGAATGATTTCTGTGGATACTACATTTGCGAGTCCATCCGCCACACGACCTGTGAGCGGGGCTACTCCGACAAACAATATGAAGTGCGTAAATAACAATATTCACAATTTTATTTTATTACCATCATTTGTGTTGAGTTTCATTCATTCATATATATATATATGTATTGACCCCCTTCTTAAAATTAGATGTTTCGGATGCGGGATGAACTCCTAGCACCAGATCGCATGCGAGCAATTCAAGAGGAATTGGCGGCATTCTTTCTTGACCACGTGATCGCTGAAGACGGAGAATACTATGTGGACCACGCGTCCGTATTTTAGGAGATTATATATTTGTAAAAGATAATTATTGTATATATGTAGCCGGTGGTGTCGGATAGATATACGAGAACTTGTTTGTCCGACCAATCTCTCGGAGAAGGAGAGGTGGTCGATATCACTTCTCTCTGTATGCATATATGTTCATGACGATCTTCTGTTTGCTTACTAGCTAGCTATCGTGTCTAGCTAGTCCTCTCTATACGTATGTATGTATGGTACGTAGCGTCGACCAAGCACGGACAAAAGAGAGGACACTTCTCTCTATTAATTAGCTAGCTATAGCACAATATATGAAACACCTAAATTAACCCCCCAAAACCCCCCAAACCCCCCCCCCTTTCAAAAAAAAACCACAGTCACATAAACGCTGACGCGTGGATGCCTATTGGTCCTGGTTGGTGCCACCAACCGGGACCAAATGCCCTCCTGCCTGGGCTCAGGGGACAGGCCACGTGGAGGCCCTTCTGTCCCGGTTCTGGATTGAACCGGGACTAAAGGGGGGAGGCATTAGTACCGACCCTTTAGTCCCGGTTCACCAACCGGGACTAAAGGCCCTTACCAACCGGGACAATAGGCCCTTTTTCTACTAGTGCATAAATTGCAAGTCCGCCTCTGGCAAGGAAGTATCCGGCAGAAAAGCATTGCCTGGATCACATTGACGAGCTTGATATTCTTGTCCACAATGCTCTTGATGCGCATTTGCAGCACAACCAGCTCGTCGGACGATGCCCAGTCTAGGCCCTTCTCTTGCCAGGAGGTAAGCCGCATTAGGACCTCAGATTTGAATTCGGGAGTTGCGGCCTAGGTATTGTCACGGGGCTCTGTGACATAGAACCACTGCTTCTGCCACCCCTTGACGGTCTCCACAAAGGTACCATTGGGCCATGGGACGTTGGACATCTTTCTCACCATGGCGCCTCCGCACTATGGGTGTTGATCGCCCAACACCTTCAGCTTCACATTGAAGGTCTTCAGCCATAGGCCGAAGTGAGGTGGGATGTGGAGGAAGGCCTCACACATGACAAGGAATGCCGAAATGTTGAGCAAAGAATTTGGGGCCAGATCATGAAAATCTAGCCCGTAGTAAAACATGAGTCCACGCACGAATGGGTAGAGAGGAAATCCCATCCCGCGGACAAAGTGAGGGAAGAATACCACCGTCTCATGAGACTCGGGGGTGGGGACGATATGCCCCTTGGCTGGAAGCTGGTGGGAGATTTCCGGGGCCATGTACCACGCCTCCCGGAGCTTCATAATGTCCTTCTCTGTGACGAAGGAGGCCATCCACTTGCCCTGCGCACCGGATTCGGGCATGGATGGAGTGCTTTTTTGAGGCGGAGAAGATGGGAGCTTGGGCACTAGAGCTCGAGAGTGTATGGGCAGAGAGAAGGGAGGCGTGGGTGAAAGAGGTGAATCCTTATCTCTTTATAAAGGCAGTGAATATCAAGCGCCTCCCCACTCGCCTTAAAACTCGCTTATTCTCCAAGGGCCGTGCAGGCGGCACGGTTGGATTACCCACGCCCGTATTGATGAGAATCCCGCAATAAGGGCACACGATCTCTTCTTTGACAAGACGTGCAAATGAAAACCGCATCTCAAAACATGGAACGGGAGGCTAAAAAACGGTTCGAAATAATGACCGGGCGGAGACGTGGCGTCTCACTTCAAAAATGCCAGTAGATGGGACTTGTTAAATATTATACTCTTTATGGAGCCTGTTTTGCAGAGCTGGACACATTCTCTGTGTTCAGGGACTATTTTGAAATATTCGGAGGAGGAACCTGCCTCGCAGGGCCAAAGACAATCTGCGTGCCGGACACCTCGTCATTGAAGCCTGGTTCAGGGGCTACTAAGGGAGTCCTGGATTAAGGGGGTCCTCAGGCGACCGACCTGTGTGATATGGGCCGGACTGTTGGGCCATGAAGATACAAGATAAAAGACTTCCTCCCGTGTCCAGATGGGACTCTTCTTTGCGTGTAAGGCAAGCTAGGCATCCAGATGTATTATTTCCTTTCTCTATAACCGACTTTGTACAACCCTAGGCCCCTCAGGTGTCTATATAAACCGGAGGGTTTAATCCGCAGAGGACAATCACAATCATATAGACTAGACTTCTAGGGTTAAGCCACAACGATCTCGTGGTAGATCAACTCTTGTAATCCATATACTCATCAAGATCAATCAAGCAGGACGTAGGGTATTACCTCCATCAAGAGGGCACGAACCTGGGTAAAACATTGTGTTCCCTGTATCCTGTTACTATCAACCTTAGACGCACAGTTCGGGACCCCCTACCCAAGATCCGCCGGTTTTGACACCGACAGTGAGGTGCCGGTGGATCTCCTCCCTACTGCAGCATCTCTCTAGTTGCACTTGGTGGCTTGTAGTCTCGGTCATCGGACTCGATGCGTTGGCGGTGAAGAAATATGCTCTAGAGGCAATAATAAAGTTATTATTTATTACCTTATTTCATGATAAATGTTTACTATTCATGCTAGAATTGTATTAACCAGAAACATAATACATGTGTGAATACATAGACAAATAGTGTCACTAGTATGTCTCTACTTGACTAGCTCGTAGGTCAAAGATGGTTATGTTTCCTAACCATAGACACGAGTTGCACTACAAAAAAAAGACACATCCGTGACATTTTGGGCCGACCGAATTTTTTTCTGTCATACTTATGACACTTCTATGACAATAATTGTGACAAAACCCGGTATCATCATAGATGTGGTGGGCTCCTACTTCTATGACAAAAAATCAAGACAGAAAATGGGCTTTTCGTCCTGGGCGGGCCAGAGATGCAGCTGCATGACATTCTTTGGGCCGTCCATGACGGAAAAAACCGTGGTAGAAGCGAGGGC
The DNA here is from genome assembly GCF_002162155.2 of Triticum dicoccoides. Lineage (NCBI taxonomy): Eukaryota > Viridiplantae > Streptophyta > Magnoliopsida > Poales > Poaceae > Triticum > Triticum dicoccoides. Next base: position 596,867,088 of record NC_041392.1, on the reverse strand, counting down.
GAGGAAAATATCGGGGTGTTCCCAGTTACGGTGGGTGGTCGGGGCCGAGCAATGCCCGGAGGTTTGCGCGTTTCTCTCGTACACGCACACGCGTGGGTGCGAGGCTCTGGGCTCTAACTGAACCCGAGCGATTGCACTGCACGCTACACGTTACTAAACCCGAGCAATCGATCGATGGCTGTTAACTGAACCCGATCGAGTGATTCCTTCGCTACTGCTGCTAACTGAAGCCGACCGATGCTGCCTCTGGATGAACAGTGAACATTGTTGGGGGGTTGGATGAACAGTTCCCGGTGGGGTTGGATGAACAGGACCCCGTGGTGTTGCCTCTAGATGAACAGGACCCCGATCGATCGAGCCAGTTGGGGCTGGATGAACAGGACCCCGTGGAGGGCTGGATGAATAGGGACCACCCTGTGGAGGGCTGGATGGACAGTAGACAGTGGAGGGCTGGATGAACAGTAGCCCATGGAGGGGTGGTTGAATAGGAGCCCATGGAGAGGGCTGGTTGAACAGTAGCCGGTGGAGTAGCGTGTGGTGGAGGCTGGATATGAAAAGGAGCCCGTGGATGAACAGTCGCAGGTGGAGGCTGGAGGAGCTCGACGGTGGATGAACAGTAGCCCGTGGAGGCTGGAGGGGGTCGACGATGGAGATGAACAGTATCCTGTGGAGTCCCGTTTTGCAGTACGCCACACCCCTCCCCATGAACAGGACCCCCGCTTCGACCGTAGCGCTCCAACACAAGTCTGTTTCCTCCGTTTTGCGGTACACCACACCACTCCTAATGAACAGGACCCCCATTTCGACCGTAGGAGGTCCGTTTCCTCCGTTTTGCGGTACGCCAGACTCCTCCCAATGAACAGGATCCCATTTCGAACGTGGCCGCCGGTCGAACACAAGGCTGTCTCCTCCGTTGTGCGGTACGCCAGGCCTCGTTTCCATCAGCTGTTCCGTCCAAGCCCTCCCGATGAACAAGACGACGCATTCTGTTACGACCCGGCCGGTTGGCTCCCCATGAACATGACGATGATGCAGTTTCTCTGTTCCGACCCAGCCATGTACACTAGTCCTACCTGTACGTATGCGCGAGTAGGCGTTCGAGACCCCGCCCGTATGTACGTGCGTGGCCATATTTTCTTTCTTGCACACTGGCCGCTATACATACGTGTACATGCTACGTGCGGGCCTCTACTACGACACGCGCGCGCCTCTACATCGACCAGTATGTATGTACACATTCGTGACCAGAATGACAACGCTACATACGCTTTGACCAGGTGGGTTCCGACTGTCAGGCACTTCCTTGCGTGCGAAGATGTAGCTGGTGGGTCCCAGCAGTCAGGAGGGCGAATCATTTTTTTTGCCCGGACTCACTTGCGTGCGAAGATGTAGCTTGTAGGTCCCAGCAGTCAGGGGGAAACGTTTGTTTCACGAAATACAGTTGCCCGTCCTATGGGTCCCTACTGTCAGGTGGAGGAATGATTATTTTCCACGTAATAAGGAGGCACTTCCTTGCTGCGACCGTGGACCCAGCTGCTAGCCTCTCCACGTACAGTCCACGTCCGATGGAAGCCATTCCTTGACCACGCCGCACCGAGAGCGTCAAGACGGTGGACGACGGCAAGGCCTAGGAAGGGGACGACGCGGAGCGGGGGAAGACGCGGTAGTGGATGCCCACGCGTAGAGGAGTATGAGGGTTCACTAGTTCTCTGCGGTGTGAGGCTGCCGTCGCCGCAGAATAACAGGGGGTGTGGGTGAGTAGAGGGATGGTCTGGCCAGCGGTGGGAGTAGTAGGGGGCAGTGAGGCCTCCGCCGCATCGTAGCCGGCCAGGGGAGGCAGGAGCACGAGGCACGGCCGACGCTGGTTTGGGCGGCTGGAGCAAGAAGACCAGAGGTTGAAGAAGAACTACGGTCGTTCGATGGACATCGTACGATCACTGGAGCTAGAATCGTGCATATTGACTAAGTTGACAAAGCCCTCCGTCCCCGTCAACTTAGTAGGCCCACAAGTCAGCCTGCCACTATACTGGGTCCCAGCTAGTAGGGGAGTATTCATTTTTTTGTGCGTAATAAGGAGGCACTTCCTTGTGTGCGAAGATGTAGCTGGTGGGTCCCAGCAGTCAGGGGGGAAACATTTTTTCGCAAAATATGATGGCCCGTCCGGTGGGTCCCAGCTGTCAGGTGGAGGAATAATTAATTTGCGCGTAATAAGAAGGCACTTCCTTGCGGCCGCCATGGACCCAACAGTCAGCCTCTCCACGTACAGTACTCTTCCGATGGAAGTCGTTCCTTGACCACGTTGACCACGCCGCGCCGAGAGCACCAGGGCGGTGGACAACGATGAGGCCTAGGAAGGGACGACACGCAGCCGGGGAAGACGCGATAGTGGAAGCCCGCGTGGAGAGGAGTTCGAGTGTTCACTAGTTTGCTGTGGTGTGAGGATGTCGTCGCCGCAGAATAACAGGGGGGTGTGGGTGAGTAGAGGGATGGCCTGGCCAGTGGTGGGAGTAGTAGGGGGCGGTGAGGCCTCCACGGCATCGTAGCCGGCCACGGGAGGCAGGAGCACGAGGCACGACCGGCGCTGGTTTGGGCGGCTGGAGCAAGAAGACCATAGGTTGAAGAAGCACTACCGCGTTGGATGGACATCATACGGTCACTGGAGCTAGAATCGTGATTACTTACTAAGTTGACAAAGCCCTCCATCCCCGTCAACTTAGTAGGCCCACGAGTCAGCCTCCCACTATACTAGGTCCCAAGTAGCAAGGGGAGTATTCATTTTTTTGTGCGTAAGAAGGAGGCACTTCCTTGCGTGCGAAGATATAGCTGGTGGGTCCAAGCCGTCAGCGGCGGTAACATTTTTTCGCGAAATACAAAGGCATAATAAGGAGGAATCATTATTTTGCGCATAATAAGGAGGCATTTCCTTATGTGCGGCCGTGGACCCAGCTGTCAGCCTCTCCACATACAGTCCACTCTAGATGCATGTCGGTCGTTGACCACATTGACCAGGCCGCGCCGAGAGCACCAGGGCGGTGGACGACGGCGAGGACTAGGAAGGGAATGTCACGGAGCCAGGAAAGACTCGGCAGTTGTTTCCCATGTAGAGGGGAGTACGACCGTACGAGGATTTACTGGTTCGTCTGCCGTCGCCGGAGAATAACAGCAGGTGTGGGCGAGTAGAGGGATGGCTAGGCTAGCGATGGGAGTACGATGGGGCGGTGAGGCCTGCGCGGCAGCACAGCCAGCCACGGGGAGGAGGGAGCAAGCAGTCCCGTCGGCGCTTGTTTGAACGGCTGGAGTAGGAAGAGCAGAGATTGAAGAAGCATGATCGTCGTTGGATGGACATCCAACAGTCACTACTTGTGCGTCAACCTTTTTTTAGGAAAGCCTCAAATCTGTGGAAAATAGCATACAACCCATCTACTATTATTTTGCATATTTCAGTGCGGTCCGAACTGTTTTTAATCCTGAAATTTTAAGTCACATTCAAACTGATTTTAAGAATAAATGTATATCAATACAGAATCCAACAAATTGTCCACACATAAAAATCAATGCAATTTAAAATCTCGAAATGAAAAAAAGAATTTTGAAACTAATTGCCGGTTTGATGTGTTTTAAAAATGTACATCCCATTTCTCATTACTGATAGGCCATTTTCTCGGCCAGCCGAATGAATCTCTCCTCGTATTGAAAGATTTGCAGCCCAACAGGCCTGACAAAGCGACTTACTTGGAAAATCACAATAAACTGGGTTGTGGCTGTGGACCCAGCTGCGGCCGTGGACCCAGCTGTTAGCCTCTCCATGAACAGTACTCTTCCGATGGAACACGGTTGTTGACCACATTGACCACACTGCGAAGAGAGCACCAATGCGGTGGACGACGGTGAGGCCTAGGAAGGGGACAACGTGGAGCCGGGGAAGACGCGACAGTGGATGCCCATGTGGAGAGGAGTACGAGGGTTCACTGATTCAGCTGCGATGTGAGGCTGCCGTCGCCGCAAAATAACATGAGGTATGGGTGTGTAGAGGGATGGTCTGGCCAACGGTGGGAGTAGTAGGGGGCAGTGAGGCCTCCGCGGCATCGCAGCCGGCCACAGGAGGCAGGAGCATGTGGCACGACCGGCGCTGGTTTGGGCGGCTGGAGCAAGAAGACCAGAGGTTGAAGAAGCACTACAGCCATTGGATGAACATCGTATGGTAACTGGAGCTAGAATCGTTCATATTGACTTAGTTGACAAAGCCCTCCTTCCCCGTCAACTTGGTAGGCCCACAAGTTAGCCTCCCACTATGCTGGGTTCCAACTGGCAGGGGGAGTATTCATTTTTTTGTGCATAGTAAGGAGGCACTTCCTTGCGTGCGAAGATAGCTGGTAGGTCCGACCTATCAGCGAGGGGCATGTTTTTTTCACAAAATACAGAGGCCCTTCCGGTGGGTCCCAGATGTCAGCTGGAGGAATCAAAGACTTGAGAAGGCGTACAGAACAAGCTAGTGTACCAGTAAAGATACGTTGTTGAGTTTTAGAAAAAAGAGAGACATGCTCCTGTAGCTGGTTCGAATCCAAACCTAGACTATGACTATATATGGTGCTAGGCTACTCTCCAAGTAATGAAACTGACATATCCAATGTTCGCTTCTCCTCTTCTCTACTTACTCTACCTAGCATCAGAAGCTCTGGCCGCAGCAACCATGTCCGCTGGCTGCTCGTCTACCTGTTCTTCAGCAGGCAACAACCAGATATGCGCCAAGTCGCCACCCGTACCATTGCCTGTGGGTCTCACCACACCCCCGCCGGCACGCGCACCGCAGCCAGTTGCTCATCGCAACCCGCTGCCGTTGGTGTGGTGCCACTGCTGCAAATCACGCAGAGTCATCCGTCGCGTCTCAACCACAATCCTCAACCCTGGCCGAGTCTTCTACAAATGCCCGAATCATGGGGTAATAATATGTTTAAGTGTTGTTCTGCTGCTTTCAGTTGCTGATTTTTTAATAGTTTGGTTGATGATCTTCCAATTTGATTCGTGCAGAAAACGGAAGATTCATGTGATTTGTATTTCTGGGAAGTTGCTGATGTGGAGGAGTGCAACTACGCCGATTATTTGGTTAGCCGAGGAATCCCAATACCAGGAGGTTGGGGTGTTGGACAAGTAACTAAAGGAACGACAGAAGAGGAAGATCCAGAGAAGAAGGTTAAAGATGCAGTTCCTCTGATCATGGCCAAGCAACAGCTGCTGAACAGCCTTGACAGCAATGAGGATATGAAAGAGCTTGTGAAGATAATGGGCAAAATTGATGTGCTCTGTAAGATGATTATCTCTTTATTTGCAGTATATGTAGCACTCGTGATGTATTCAGTGGCTATGACATGAGCACTTTGTTGAAACTAGTAATGAATGAAACCTGTGTAGCAGGATGGGCGTAGTGTTGTGAACATTTAATGATTTCTATTAACGGAAATCCAGGGGTATCCCCTTTTGCTCATAAATAAATAAATATCGGAGTCCCTTTTGGCAATAAATAAATAAATTAGCAGAGGCCCTGTCGGGTCAGCTTTGTTCTCATTCGAAGACGTCGAGCAAATTGCAGCCCAATAACAAACTATGTCATCTAATTCAAGTTTCATAGCAAAATATGAGTACAACTAAACAACAATGTCATCATGTTTTAGTCATCATACAATCACCAAACACAAATCAGCATATATAACAAGTGATGTTCTCATAGGAAAATACTAAAAAACATGTTCATCAGGTTTCAGTTGTCATAGCAAACACAATTTCACATAGTAGATAAAAAACGTCTTCTGACAAGCAAATACGACAAAAGCAATGTAATCATCATCCGCAGCAGTAGCGTCAACATCTTCGCCATGTGTATCAGTCTGAATCGTAATTCCCCATGGTGACATCTTCTTCTTCGTCCTCAACGTCCTCGAATGTTGGCTTTTTCTTGATCAACTCTTGTATGTCCACAGCACGACATGCAATATTTTCGCCGACGTCATTGATGTGATGGTTCTCAAAGATATTAGGAACACCATGGCCCATCCTCCCGCATCTTCTTAACCTATGGTTAGAAAATAGACAACTAATCATCTTATGTACTCAATATATTAAAAAAACTAAAAGTGCAATTCAAAAGCTTACGTGGCTCTTCAACCATTTCACAAATCCTGCCATAACCAGTTTGTCAATGTTTCTTGGATTTTGTGGCAGTAACTCCTTTTTGTAGATGCTGCACAACATAGTGATCGCATCAATCATCTAAATATATAAGAATGTGCTGCAAGTTTAGTAGATTATGATGTATAAGTTGCAGTACTTAGCACTTACTTGATATAAGGTAGTATCTCAGGACAGTTATTCAACACATACCAAACCATTTTGTCCAAATCTTTAGGTTTGTCCTCTTATCGACTCTTCCTTGTAACTCGAACAGAATAATCGAAAACATTGAGCCCGAGATTGTCTTCACCCACCTCTTTGCTATGCTGATCAGCTGTTTCAATGTATTTTGAGCAGAATGTCAATGCTTATGTAGCAATGTAGGCCTCTGCAATGGAACCCTCGAGTCTAGCTCTGTTCCTAAATAGCCCTTGAAAGTGCCTAGCCGCCTTTCAATAGGGTACATCCAGCCATACTGTACTGGACCTCTAAGTAGTGCCTCATCAGGTAGATGAACAGTCAAATGCACCATCACATCAAAGAAGGCTGGAGGATATATCTTCTCAAGGTCGCATAGGATAGTTGGTATCTTGTCTCTAAGACTCTCCAAAGCATCTATCCTGATATTTCTACTGCAGAGTTCCCTGAAGAATTGTCCCAACTCTGCAACTGCTCTGTATAAGTCAGGGCAGCCCAATCCTCTAAGGATAACAGGTAAAACCCTTTGAAGTAGGACGTGGCAGTCATGATTTTTCAACCCTTGTACCTTGTTTCCATGTGCACTGACTCTCCTTTCAGGGTTGGAAGCAAATCCATGTGGGAATCTCACACGTGACAGGACCTTGCAGAATTCTTTTCTTTTTACCTTGTCCAAGACATACACAGCTGGTGCCATATCCCGTGGTTTACCTTCATATTGCACCTCCAAATCCTGTTTGATACCCAGTTGTGTCAAATCAATCCTAGATTTTAAGGTATCTTTCATCTTGCCTTCAATATTAAGAAGTGTGCTGATAATGCTGTCACATATATTTTTCTCGATGAGCATCACATCAAGATTATGCCGCAGATCCAAATCTTTCCAATACTCCAAGTCCCACAAAGTGGACCTATGGGTAAACAATAATCTCTCTTCTGCCCTACCACGCTTCCTTTTCCGCTGCTACCATTACCATGATGGTTTCCTAGTGTAATATGCCTGACCTTCTCTAATTCCACTTGTAACTCATCAGCGGTGAGCCTCTTTGGCGCATCACGGTTTTCATGATTTGCATTGAACACATGTCTTCGGTATTTTCTAAGATGCGGCTTGTCCTTGGCAAGGAAACATCGGTGTCTAATGTAACATATCTCGCTAAGTATTGCGTATGACAGCGGATTCCTGTCATAGCGAACACATGCATCGTAACCATGTGTTGTTCGCCCTGACATAGTGCCCAAAGGTGGATAATCATGGATGCACCAAATTGTAACAACATGCAGAAAGAAATCAGCTGGTGGGCTGCTATATAGGTCTCGAGTGAGAACACCCCTCCATAGCTGTTGAAGTTCCTCCACAAGAGGCTCCATGAACAAATCAAAATCTTTTCCAGGACTTTTTGGACCTGGGATGAGCAAGGCCATCATGTAGTTTGATTCTTTGGCGCAGACATTTGGAGGCATGTTGTAAGGGATAACAAGCGCTGGCCACATGCTATATGTGGCGCTCTGGTGGACAAATGGGTTAAATCCGTCTGAAGCTAAGCCAAGTCTAATGTTTCTCGGGGCAGCAGCAAACTTTTTGTGTTTCTAATTGAAGCTTTTCCACTCACTACCATGTGATGGATGGCTCATTACATTCTGATCTCTGTACTCCTGGTTCCTAGAATGCCACAGTACATCCTCTCTTGTTTCAGCATCATGAAACAACCTCTGCAATCTTGGTGTAATTGGAAAATGTCTCAGGACATTATGAGGAATCCTCTTCACAGCATCGCCATCTTTCCATCTTGATGATTTGCATTTCGGGCATTCACTTAAGTTGGCATAATCCTTCTGGAACAGAACACAATTATTCTTACAAACATGGATCATATCATATCCAATTCCAACTGCACAAAGAAAATTCTTCATTTTACTATAGGTGTGAGGCATCTCAGACGCATCTGGGAAAGCTTTGTGGAAAGAAGCCAACATCGCATCGAATGATTTGTTGGTCATCCGCTCAGATGTCTTCACCTGAAGAAAGGTGACCATAGCTGAGAATACTGACAGCTTATTTCCTGGGGTGACAGCCATGTTGCATTGTTCCAACATGCGGGCCCACTGTTTTTCTTCTGCAGGTGAAAGTTCACGGAATGCACGAGCATTTCGTAGCATTGTTTCAATGTTGGTCAAACTCACTGGCTCCGCCACCACCTCCTCCTCCTCTTCCACCTGAGCATTAGGTAGATCAAGATGGTGATCTGCTGCTTCCATGTAGTCAATAACATTGACGTTCACAGCTTCATCATGATGAACCCACCTAGTATATGTGACCGACATCCCATACAAGTGTAGATGATTTTGCATAGTTGACTAGGGTCTTGTAACTGAATTCATACAACTGCTACATGGGCAGAGCACATCTGATTTCGGACCACCGTACTCTGCTCTGATAAAGTTCATGAAGTTTTCAACCCCCTCGACATATGAAGAGGAGAATATTCAAGCATAAGTTATCCAAGTCTTGTCCATCTGTTAGACATACAAATTAGTTCTTCTACTAGATATTACAGGAAAAACATATATGCTTTTTTATGAAGTCTAGAAAAAATACCTAGGTCTATGTCTAAAGTTATGGAAAGATATTTGGACGAGCAGATCTAAGTAACGAAATATTTGTAAAGCTAATACAGCAAACATATTTGAGTGCTAAATTATGGCAGGTTGTTTCGGCACTCAATGAGGCCGAGCACATAGCCATCAAACTATCGAAGGCCATCGCAACAACAAAGATCGAGTATAAAAAAGGTGTAGATCTATTGCACATAATATATTGGCTACTAGACCATGGCAATCTACGTCACAATAAATATATGGCAGGATATTTTAGCAACTAATTGGCCTTGGCATGCCATCTCAGCTAAGCAGATTGAGTGCAAAACAGGGTAAGGAAGCTTCTTAAGCAGAGAATATTGAGTGTAAACTACTTCGGCAAACAGTGAGATTAACAACGTCTATCAGCTAACATTCAGTGCTACACTGACATGCATGGGGCCTCAGTCTAGAATGCGCGTACCATGGGAGAAGCTGACCGTCGTGCGTCTCCACACGAACGTCGCCAGCGATGGCGGCGCTGACCGCCGTGCGCCTCCACAAGAACATCACAACAGTGGCGGTGCAGCTAGAGGACGACAGTCTACGAGAGCGTATTGTGGGAGAGAGAGGATCGTCATGCGTCCCCTCGATGAACCGCGTCGTCGACGTATCGGCACAGCGGGGAGGGCGGCTTTGGCAGAGCGAATGGAGTGGAGGGG
>NC_041392.1:596840864-596856862 GCF_002162155.2 Triticum dicoccoides | reverse complement strand
GCGCGGTGGGAGGGGGGAGTTTGGCGCATGGCTCGGTTTCTCCCAGCATGACCCAACCATGCGCCAAACGCGATATGCTGGGAGGTTGGCTTAGTTGGGTTTTTTAGGATGAGTAATGCTACACCTATGTAAACCCAGTTACGTAATTAACGTAATGTGAAACGTGTGAGTTGTTGATTGTAGATTGGGGGAGGGAGGGGCCCACCACCATGAAAATCAGGGGAGGAGAGAGAGAGGCAATTTACGTTAACCCTTTCGTAGGTTCCCGTAGATGTAGAAAGATGTGAAATGCGTGAATGTGTAGTGGACGTACTATTGGAGTGCCTAAGATAAATTGTATATGTATAGACCCTATGTGCTTATTTTACTTCGCATGTTAGCTTTGTCTTGGTTCAATAAAAAGCAGAGTTGGTGATGATGGTGTGTCTGTCATCCTGGAATATAGGCCGTCCGATCTATATCTAACGGATAGGAAGGAAACTATGACAATTTACCCGCACTCCTCTCCACATTTGCAGATAAGGCCTTCCCTCGTTCATCCTTTTCTCCCACAAGATCTTGATCTTCCGTAAAACACACGGGCATCTTACTACTACTCCTACAATATACTATATTATTGTGAAAGTTCATATACACCGGACGAGATTAATGCAAACACGGCAGATTTTCATTACATTTCGAACTTTTATAGGACAGAAAATAAAATAAACCTGACCCTAAACCTATCCTACGGTTGCGACCGACATCCTCCATCTATGATCTCTATGTACGGGGGAGGGATTCAAGACCCGTGAAGTGAAGGTGCGGTTGTCGGTGTCAAAACCGGCGGATCTCGGGTAGGCAGTCCCGAACTGTGCATCTAAGATCGATGGTAACAGGAGTTAGGGGACACGATGTTTACCCAGGTTCGGGCCCTCTCGATGGAGGTAATACCCTACTTCCTTCTTGATTGATCTTGATGATATGAGTATTACAAGAGTTGGTCTACCACAAGATCATAGAGGCTAAACCCTAGAAGCTAGCCTATGATTATGATTGTTTGTATATCTATCGACTAGCCTGGCCCTGGTTTATATAATGCACCAGAGGCCTAGGATAACAAGAGTCCTAGCCGAATACGCTGGTGGGGGAGGAGTCCTTGTCTTGACCGCCAAGTCTTGTGGAATCTTTCTTGTATGTGGCAGCTGTCCGAACTGGCCCATGAGTATACGGCCATGGGGGTCCTCGGCCCAATCAACTGCCTGGGAGACGATGTGGTGAGTACCCCCTAGACCAGTACACCGTTAGTAGCCCCCTGAACCAGTCTTCAAGTTGGGGATGCTCCTCGATTCTTCCGAACTGTTCTTTGTCTTCGGTCTTCGCTCTTGAAAACTGGTTCAACAAATCTTCCCATCTTCTATCTTGAGGATTGCCGAGCTAAATCTGAAGATCTCACACGTCGGGTATCTGTGGAGCCCTTTAAGTCTTCGGCCTTTATCAATGCCTTGTTATTTTTATGCCACACCTCGGGTTTGAAGTTGTTCCCGGGCGGCAGCGTCCTCTTGCGTCCGAGCTCCAACGCCGGACTGCATTCGAGGTATCTTTTGCAGCCGAGCACCAACGCCGGACCGCTTTCCGAGCTCCAACGCCGGAATGTATCCGAGCTCCAACGCCGGACTATGTCCAAACTCCAACGCCGGACTGTATCTGGGCTCCAACGCCGGACTACATCCGAGGTGTCACTACTAGGAAAGAGCCTAGTAGTAGTGCGGGTTAAAAGCTAGTAGTAGCGCGGGTGCCTGCGCCAATACTATGGTGCTACAGCTAACTAGTAGTAGTAGCGCGGTGCATCCCGTGCTACTAGTACGTGTGTTAGTAGTAGCGCGTGTCTGTGACCCGCGCTACTACTATTAATTTGAAAAACCAAAAATAATATCGACCCCATGATACATGCACGTTGGCCGGGAGCAGGGAGATCTCATCCATGACGCGTGCCTTGTGGAAGCCGTCAAGGGCGGCCGCGGAGGCCAGCCCGGCGTGGGCCAGGAGATGGAGGACCTGCATCTTGGCATCATGCGTGGGGAGCAACACCTCACGGCAGCCGTCACCGTTGAGGTCGGCGACGAGCAGCGGCAGGAGGTGGTCCATGTCTTCCGGAACGAGAAGTCGCCCTCGTGCTGCCGGAGGAGGAGGGGGATGGGTCAGCTAGCATTCCGGATCGAATCGGAGAGGGGGGAGGAGGGCTGACCTGGAGCAAGAAGAAGATGATGAAGGCGGCGAGGAGGAGGATGCCGTGGTAGCGCTTCCGCATCTTGGCGGCGGCGAGGAGCTCCGGCGACCGCCCACCGAAGGGATCTTGGAGAGGGAGGGGGCGAAGAAAGCAGAGTGTACCAGCGGCGGCCACCGCTGGAGTATGAGGGAGACACGATAAAGTGAGAGAGGGGGGAAAGTGAGGGAGAGAGGAGGCATTTGGCTGAGGATACGGGGATATCACCTACCTCGTACTTAGTAGTAGCGAGGGGTGTAAAACCGCGCTACTACTATCAACTTAGTAGTAGCGCGGGTTTGTACCCCTCGCTACTACTATGGCATGTCCCGGGAGGGCACGGTAGAGACAGCTTAGTAGTAGTGAGGGTTAAAAACCCGCGCTACTAGTATCAACTTAGTAGTAGCGAGGGTTAAAAACCCGCGCTACTAGTAAGTAGCAGTAGCGAGGGTTATAAACCCTCGCTACTAGTAAGCGTCTGTCTATAAGCTTTTCCCTAGTAGTGTGTCATATCACCTTGGTTCAAAAAAGTCGAAGGAGTTTAGCCGAGCTTAATGCCGGAAATGCCCTCTATGGAGTCAGCCACTCGTGCCTGAGATTTATGCCGGACTGCTTCCGAGGTGGTGCACCACCCCGACTGTGGGTCGATTTTTTCTCAATATTTTTGATCGGTGCAATTTATTCTCTGCCGATATATATAGCCAGTAGCCCCCAAGGTGTGTATCGGTCTAAAACCCGAGATGCACCTGAAGGATGATGTAAGACCGTTGATCCCAGTAGCCGCTGAGACTCAGGTTGATTTGCAAAACAGGCCTGAGGATCAGGTCCTAGCTCGGCAGAATACTTCGCGACACAAAAAGCGGGGTGCTCAGTCCTCGAGACTCAGGTTGGTGCGGTTGACCAACTTGAGGATCAAAATCTCCTCGGAAACTGTATTGCACTTAAAATTTTCTGCATTGAACAGGCAATGCAGTAGCCCCCGAGACACTGGTCGGGTGGCAACACCAGATCAGGGGATCGATGTGCCCCTTTAATATTTGTAAATAATAAGCCCGAAGCCCAGTAGCCCCCGAGCCTTAATGCAGGCACGGGTGGCCGAATTAAGGATCGATATCCATAGTAAAATCTCAAATTATGTGTAATGACTCTATGTATCTAAGTACTTTACGTCATTAATGCCCGGATCCGCATTGTACAAAATTTTGTTGACCGACCATTGGCTTCCACCTCCTCGGCTAGTAGCCGAGGAGTGTTTTTCCTACTTTATAAAGCCTTTATGAGGGCAAAGATTTATGACAAACAAGGCAAGCTGGCCATACGGTTTTATAAAGTACGCAGAGAGATATGTTATATTACTATTTAACATAAGAAATGTCTTCCAAAGAAAATAGTCCCACTATCGGTTCCTTTCTTTGGGTTGTTTATGCTAAGCATGATCATGAAACCTCAGCTCTAATGTAAGAGCAAAATATTGAGGATTTATTTTGGGAGGCCAGTTACTAGCCCCCGGTAGTGTTCGACGACAGTCGAGGTCAAGCCGTAAACACTTCGGCCAATGTTATGAATGGCCCGTCATTTATCACAGTCATCGGATCGCTGACCAGTTTACGCTTATTATGACAGTCAGTTTTCGGCTTTCTCCACTGAGGTGCTTAACCATGTGAGCTGGAAGCACAATCACAATGGTTCTCCCTTTGCACACCTAGCCGAACAAAGCGGAACTTAGGAGGCAAGCGCAGGAGCCGGGCAACCCAACTATTGACCAAAGACACAATTCAAAACCAATGCATATATAGCAATACCCGAGAATGGTTTTGCCAAATCTCTAAAGGTGTCCGGTGTTGCACTGCGAGACTTGTGCTAAAAACACACAAATAGTTTAAAAGTGCCATAAGCTTGGAAAACCAAAAAATGTTAGTAAAAACTTGACGTCCGAACAAGATCAAGTGTTCAGTGCCAATCCGAAAATTGGAAAAAAAATTGTGCTTCTGTCGTGCTTTAACATGACACATCCGATCTCAAGACTTCACGCGGGTCAGCCTACGGCTTCAAGCTCTTTATCCCCAAGGAGGAGTAAGGTCAGTTTAGCAAACTAAACTCAAGCGGCTTTCAGAGAGAAGATAGGCTATCCGGCTATTGACCATAAACTCAAGTCGAAAAAGGAGCGGTAGAAAAAGACTTTGCAAGGACCAAGAAGAAAACACATTTACTATAAAATAGCTCATATGAATTTTAAGAGCCCCCAAGTGACTTGGGTAAAAGATTTTTATGTATAATGATTGTATGTACCGAAGTACTTATATCATATCTGTGTTCACCCGAACTTTAAACGCATCTTAACCGACCGTCGGCTTCTCCCTCTTCGGCCAGGGGCAAAAAAGTGTCATGTACTCCACCTGTCGAGAGTATCGACGGTGTTTCCGATGACCAGGCAATCAGGCCATAAGGCTGTAACAGACAAAGCGTGCTCAGGGAACTTGTGCTATATTACTAACGAAGTGTAAGAAGCATCTTCGAAGAAAATAGTACCCCCACCGATACCTTTCTTCGATGCTCATTATTACTATGAGACTCGTGCAATAGATTTTTTGTACTCATGAGTTCCGTTGTGTGCCGACCATGATTGAAAACAATAAGAGCGCTAGCTTTCGGCTTCACCCAGTCTGAGGTCAGAGCTCCGATAACCCGGTCGTGACAATCGCAGAGGTGCTCCCTTTACTCCCTAACCGAACAATCGGGAACGTAGGGGTAAACACAGGAGCGAGGCAACCCAGCTTGCAAATCGGTTTGGTCAATATGGTGCATACTGTGGCGTAATACACGAACAAGGAACGAAGCCGTAAAAGTATAATCATATGCAAGAGGAAAAGCTCCATCAAGGGATCCCCCAAATAAACGGGTATTTGAATATGCGCGTCACAAAAAAAGTTTTGACAAGGAACATTGTCACAAACAACTTTTTGCCGAAAAGTGTAATGCTTGGTCGAACCGAACAAAATTTAAAACTGAAAGTTTTTGAGCATGAAAGCAACTTAGGTGGTTAATGTGCTCGGTGTTGATGAAACGATTTGGGATTGTGACGGGACGAAGACGCCCATTGATCTGTGACAAATCCGACAAGGTTTGCAGTCCTATGCATGGCCGAGGTCCTAGCCCCCAGGCCCGAGGTGTCCGAGCAAGGAGTTCGTCACTCCGGAGTAGTGACCACCTAACGCAGTCAAAATGGATTACATGCACATATAAAATAGTGCAGTCTAGGAAATAATAATAATAATATATATATAATCCTTGCATAATTGCTTTACGTGGAAATAATTTATTTAAAGAAATGTGGTCTGGCGCCAAAGCTAATGTCGATGCAGGGCGTCAGCGTGACGCAGTGAAGGCATGACAAAGCGTGAATTTGCAGGACCGTCCGGGATCCGGATGCGGCGTCCGCCGAACTATGTATGAAAAATGACCGAACCACCACGCGACCATTTTTAATATGGTCGTCATTTGATAGACCTGTGTACAGATGATGGAACAAACCAGAGTAATAACTCCCTAAGAAAAATAAACCCAACAAGCAAAAATTGTTAGGATTAATAGCACCTGGTCAATTTGTTGTAGGATTCCAAAGAAAAGCGACTCCTCAAATCGGGAATCGATCCGCACACCCATTTCCTGATGGACGATAGAGCGATGTCCTGGCGATGCTGGCAAAGGTTGGCTTGCCGAGGCGATGCCCTTAGTCCAGCTAACGTGACGAAGCTAGTCAGCTGGTGACGTCGAAGTCACTGGAGTATGTTGATGAAGAAATAGCCAAGTCCCCGGTCTAGCCGAGGTAACGGAGCAGGCCAGTGAGGAGTTGTTGTAGCTGCCATGTCAGCCGAGGTGTTGAAGTAGTTCGGTGTGATGGACATTGGCTCGAAGAAGCAATAGTGCGGCCATGCCGACCCAGGTCGTAACTTGTGACGCGGCCAATGCTGATTTGATGAAGTGACCATGCGGCGATGTCGGTGTGCCTGCTCCGTGTAATCCGTGGGGCAGAGATGTTGGTGATGATTTATCCTTGGCGATTCCGAAATCTTATTAGGCTCGTTGAGGTGAGGATCCGAAGAAGTTGAGCTCGGCTTAAAAAGCGATGACATGTCTAGCGCAGGTCGGCAGTCGTGGAGCTATATTGCCGGACTGGTTTGACACCAGCGTGATGGAGAAGATTATCTCAGAGGAGGATTAAAACTTTATGGGCGCGTGTTAAAAACAATGCACAATAACTTAGAAGAAAATTCCTTTTAAAAAGGTTGTCAAATATCACATTCATAAAGAAACATGAATTCGGGTCGGATCCGTATTCACGCAGGAAACAGATTTGAAAAGTGATGCACTAATCGGAAAGTTCCCAGAGTTTGAACGGTCGGATCGAGCTGAAATTTTCAGGGGTTGTAGATATGGGAATTCCAAAGCAGATGAACGGTTGGATCTTCCAAAGAACTTCCGAGCTGGGCTCTGGAGACCACGCCCTAAACTCGTCCAGATTCCCATCTGGATTTGACAGGGCTCTGGTAATATTGTGGATTGTTAGAGATTCCTTCATCGGAACTTGAGGAAATTTTCCAGGGTTGTTGTAGACTCGATTCCACACAATTCCATCGAAGCGATCGTTAAAACGACAATCGAGGAGGCGGTGGCAGCGGATACGCGTTCGCTGTCCGGAAAAACAGCACGGTCGCCCGAGGGCAATGTTGACGTTGAGCCCCCGAGCTCCATGGACGATTCCTCCATGATCTTGATATAGATCAGAGTTGGTGTTGATGAAGGCCCGCGTCCGAACATTACGATCAGAAGCAGGGCACAGTCCTCGGTCAAGCCAAGGTGACCAGTCAAGCCGGTGACGAAGATATCGACGTCGCAGTTAATCTGCAGACGAGTCATCGATCCTTTTGCCGATCACACAGCGGAACTCTCAATGAAAGCACCAATGTCGGTGTCAAAACCGGCGGATCTCGGGTAGGGGGTCCCGAACTGTGCATCTAAGGTCGATGGTAACAGGACACAGGGGACACGATGTTTACCCAGGTTCGGGGCCTCTTGATTGAGGTAATACCCTACTTCCTGCTTGATTGATCTTGATGATATGAGTATTACAAGAGTTGATCTACCACGAGATCGTAGAGGCTAAACCCTAGAAGCTTGCCTATGATTATGATTTTTTCTATATCTATCGACTAGCCTGGCTCTGGTTTATATAATGCACCAGAGGCCTAGGATAACAAGAGTCCTAGCCGAATATGCCGGTGGGGGAGGAGTCTTTGTCTTGACCACCAAGTCTTGTGGAATCTTCCTTATATGTGGCAGCTGTCCGAACTAGCCCATGAGTATACGGTCATGGGGGTCTTCGGCCCAATCTAACTGACCGGGAGACGACATGGTGAGTACCCCCTAGTCCAGGACACCGTCACCGGTCTTGAGCAAGGAAGAGTAGAACACGGGATACGGACCGACCAGTTGGCACACCATGCATGCCCTGCCGCCTCCCATGCCCTACTCATCCTCGGATGAGTCCCCGACCTCGTCGGTGCTGAACGTTGGACGGTGGCAAGTAGAACGCGTGGCTGACGGTGCTCCCGTCGTCGGCCGCCAGCGTGGCCACTGCTTGTGCGGTCGCGTTCGCGTCCAGCTACGCCGCTATTGCGTTGCGAGAGGCGACTTGAGCGAGGGCAGCAACCTCGAGCTTCATCCCCGAAGACAAGCTCTCCCGCACAGCATTCGCGCTTGCAGTCATGGCGGATGTGGTGCCAGGTAGGAGGACGATGCGCTATGGTGTGGAGGTTAGCTGGGCGTTGCCGCTTTTAGTAGCGCATTCCGGTGAGGCCAAGCGTCTAGGTGCGTCATTAAGTCGCCAGAGTTGGTTCCTCGGGTACCAAGCCTCTTAACAATGGCATACGGACGGACGACATGAATGCCGGCAGCTGGCGCCGGCTGGGAACGCACCGCGCGACGGCACGAGGGACGAGGGTTTTTGGTGTGCCAGGGTAGTCAGCTGCGGTCGGGGCAACATTGGAGATTCCCTTTGCTCACATGTGATCCCCGCATGTCATTGAAAAAGCAAGATGATCTAGCATGGTCTCAGGTCCTGAGGATGCAGTTGGCCGTGCTACACCACTCCGCGGACGCGTCCCAGCGCCCCGTGCTTCCTCGACGAGCCGGGTGTTGGGGTGTGTTTGGATTGTGGCCAAAGTGCACCTTACCAAAATTTTGGTCATGACCCAAAGATTGGTCTTTGTTTGGATGGTTGCCATTTTTTGGCATGCCAATGAACTCTAGCCAACTCTAGTTCATTTTTCTTGCCAATGTTGGCCTAATCATGGGCAACCAAAACCTCAATCAAAATTTTGGCTACCCAATGCTTTGATGGGGCAACCTTGGGCACAAACCAAACATACTGTTGGTCATGCCACCGCACTAACGCCACCCTCGGCAAACTGAAACCGACCATGTCTAGCGACGATCAGCGTGTCGCTCAACGCGGTCGCCGTGTCCCGAGGCGGTGCTGGAGCTGCACCACAATCTTGGCCCCCACGACCCACATGAACGGTTGCCGGTGGCGAGGAGGTCGTGGGCCAGCTCCTCCATTGGACTAGTCTGCGCTACGTCGTCCCGAGAGGTGTGCCCCACATGTCGGTTTCCCTGTTTTCCCGGCCATATTCGAGCGTCGGTGCTCCGCGTTGCGCATTAGGCCTTTCACTATGTAGGCCAAGCGAGACAACTTATTGTTTATTTGAGCCGTTCAAGTATAATTGTGTGGCGCTTGCTTATTTCTCATTCCTCTCCAACCTCTTCTCCATCGATCATGTCGCCCTCCAGTTGAGTCCATCCGCCGAGTATCATTCGCATGTGGGCCTGGACCATGCTTGTATTTCCAATGTTTTATAATTTATCCGACATGCATACAAACAAACGGTTCGTTTAAAGTTTCACTTTTCCTCCACTGCATGTCGCTTCGCGTCCTAGTTTTGACATCCCATTCGGTTCATGCCTCGACAAATGTTGACGAGATTGATTGATGTTCAGAGATCAATTGTGTGTCGTGCAAGGTGAAGGAAATATGCCCTAGAGGCAATAATAAAGTTATTATTTATTTCCTTATTTCATGGTAAATGTTTATTATTCATTCTAGAATTGTATTAACCGGAAACATAATACATGTGTGAATACATAGACAAATAGAGTGTCACTAGTATGCCTCTACTTGACTAGCTCGTTAATCAAAGATGGTTATGTTTCTAACCATAGACATGAGTTGTCATTTGATAAACAGGATCACATCATTAGAAGAATGATGTGATTGACTTGACCCATTCCGTTAGCTTAGCACTTGATCGTTTTAGTTTACTATTATTGCTTTCTTCATGACTTATACATGTTCCTATGACTATGAGATTATGAACTCCCGATTACCGGAGCAACACTTTGTGTGCTACCAAACGTCATAATGCAAGTGGGTGATTATAAAGGTGCTCTATAGGTATCTCTGATGGTACTTGTCAAGTTGGCATAGATCGAGATTAGGATTTGTCACTCCGATTAACGAAGAGGTATCTCTGGGCACCTCTCGGTAATGCACATCACTATAAGCCTTGCAAGCGATGCAACTAATGAGTTAGTTGCGGGATGATGCATTACGGAAACAAGTAAAGAGACTTGCCGGTACCGAGATTGAAATAGGTATTGAGATACCAATGATCGAATCTCGGGCAAGTAACATACCGATGACAAAGGGAACAACGTATGTTGTTATGCGGTTTTTGACCGATAAAGATCTTCGTAGAATATGTAGGAGCCAAAATGAACATCCAGGTTCCGCTATTGGTTATTGACCGGAGACGTGTCTCGGTCATGTCTACATAGTTCTCAAACCCGTAGGGTCCGCACGCTTAACATTCGGTGACGATCGGTATTATGAGTTTATGTGATTTGATGTACCGAAGGTAGTTTGGAGTCCCTGATGAGATCGGGGACATAACGAGGAGTCTCGAAATTGTCGAGACGTAAAGATCGATATATTGGACGACTATATTCGGACATCGGAAAGGTTCCGATTGATTCGGGTATTTTTCGGAGTACCTGGGAGTTACGGGAATACGGGAAAGAAGTATTGGGCCTCATGGGCCAAGTTGTGGAAGAGAGGAGGCAGGGCGCGCGGTCCCCCTAGCCCAAACCGAATTGGACTAGGGGGCTGGCCTCCCGTTCCTTGTTTCCTCCCTCTCCTTCCTTCTTCCTCTCCTCCTTCCTTTCCTCCTCCTAGTAGGAGTAGGAAAGGGGAGTCCTACTCCTACTAGGAGGAGGACTCCTCCTGGCGCACCCTGCAAGGGCCGGCCGGCCTTCCCCCTTGCTCCTTTATATACGGGGGCAAGGGCACTCTAGGACACACAAGTTGTTTGTTCCAACCCGTGTGCGGTGCCCCCCTCCACCATAATCCACCTCGATCATATCATAGTGGTGCTTAAGTGAAGCCCTGCGTCGATAGCAACATCATCACCGTCATCACGCTGTCGTGCTGACGGAACTCTGTCGTCGATCTAAGTCTGACAGTAGAGTGGGGGGTAGGTATGGAGAGGCAAGGTCCTAGCTATGGAGAGGTTGTAAGCACAAGAGATGTACGAGTTCAGGCCCTTCTCGGAGGAAGTAAAAGCCCTACGTCTCGGAGCCCGGAGGCGGTCGAGTGGATTATGTGTATATGGATTACAGGGTGCCGAACCCTTCTGCCTGTGGAGGGGGGTGGCTTATATAGAGTGCGCCAGGACCCCAGCCAACCCACGTAATGAAGGGTTTAAGGTACATTAAGTCCGGGGCGTTACTGGTAACGCCCCACATAAAGTGTCTTTACTATCATAATGTCTACTTAATTACAGACCGTTGCAGTGCAGAGTGCCTCTTGACCTTCTGGTGGTCGAGTGAGTCTTCGTGGTCGAGTCCTTCAAGTCAGTCGAGTGAGTCCCTCGTAGGTCGACTGGAAGGTGATCTCTTCTATGGGTGTCCTTGGGCAGGGTACTTAGATCAGGTCTGTGACCCTACCCTAGGTACATGACTCCATCATTAGCCCCCGAATGGATTGAGGCTTGAGTGATGAAGGAGTTGATGTTGTTCCCGATTAGCCTTCGCATACTGGTCGTGCGTTGTTTTGAACCAAAAAAAATCTCTTTGTTGATAGTGAACAACTTTTCTTCAGTCGACTCAATCCATTCTTTTCCTTCGTCGAGTGATCTTTTGGACTTCGCCGATTTCCGAGCGATGGATCGCAGGAAATCCCGCGTCTGGCAGACCGATCTGCCGTTCGCGGATTCCGCGGGATACGAAATTTGGGGAAGCGCGCGAAGCGGGGCGGACCGCGGCGCTCGGATGGGACAGGGCATAGACGCCTCGATCCCCGCGCCGCTTTTTGCGCCACGTATCATGCCCGCGCAACTGTTTCGGGATATGATTAGATCAACCGGGCCCACCTGTCATCCACTCGGAAGGGATCTTATAAATGCGCCCGACGAGGGTTTTTTTGAGCAGTGCCTCAGCATTCTCTCTCTGCTCCCTTCGTCTCCGCCCAACGCGCTCGCTCTCGCCTCCGCACCACTTCTCCTCGCGCGTCTCGCCGGCAGCCATGGTCAAGGAGAAGACGGCGGCGCTGGAACGCGCGAAGAAGGCGTCGGCAACGGAGAAGGCGAAGGGGAGATCCACCAGTCGTGGCGGGTCTTCGTCTAGATCTCACCTGCCGAAAGGTGGGTCCAGGGAGATTGGATCCAATCGACCATCACGGAGACTAATCTCCTCGACATGGCCAACGAGGGCCTGATCCCTCATGGAGCTGCAAGGCTTCCGGGGAAAGAGTGGCAGCCCCAGCCGGAAGAGGGTGAGTGCGTGCTTCTGGCTACCCATGTCGACCGCGGATTTTCTTTGCCGCCGAGCGTTTTCTTCCGTAGTTTCTTGAACTTCTTTGTAGCGCAACTCCACCACTTCACCCCAAATTCTATCGCCTATCTTGCCGCGTTTGTGTCCATGTGTGAGAGTTTCCTGGGTTGTCGACCGCATTGGGGTTTGTTCAAGCACATATTCACGTGTCGCTCTCAGACCGTGAAGAAGGCGAGCCCAGGCGACGAAAAAACCCAAGTTGTCCAAATGTGTGGGGGTCTGGGGATCCAGGTGAGGAACAAGAGCACCTTCCCAGCCATGACATTTC
The DNA here is from genome assembly GCF_002162155.2 of Triticum dicoccoides. Taxonomy (NCBI): domain Eukaryota; kingdom Viridiplantae; phylum Streptophyta; class Magnoliopsida; order Poales; family Poaceae; genus Triticum; species Triticum dicoccoides. Next base: position 596,844,404 of record NC_041392.1, on the reverse strand, counting down.
CCGAGTCAGTCAGAGGCTGGCAGTCGACCTGGTTCTACTGCCAGGATCAGTCGACGCCGGGGCAGTCGAGTGGACTCCCTCAGTTCACCATGGGCCGAGTGAGCAAGCCCTCCTCTCTGAAGGTGATTCCGGAGGAGAAAGCTGACGTGAAGATGCTGATGGAGCGTGTAGTTCAGTTGGTTCGGGAGGGAGTGACGGGTATGGATCTCCTGGAGGTTTTTCTTAGGCGTCGTATCTAGCCTCTTCAGTTCCGGAGCCATTGCATGTGGTTGTACTGCGGGACTGAGGATGTGACTCGGGTCAATCCAGAAGCAGTCGATGATGCCACTCTGGAAAGGTGGATGGCCGCTGTTACTGGGAACAAGGATAACCCTCGCGGAGCCAGAAGGATTCCTCCGCTCGACCACCACAGTGATCCAAACAAGGTATGTCTGCTCCACTTCCCATTGTATTCTTGTCACATTTATTTCTGTTTTCTCTGCCGATCGGTCGACTGATCTTTGTCTTGATGTCTATCAGGCCCTCACTGAGCTGTACTCGATGCCCAATGGAGCACAGGCTCCGACTGAGGAGGGAGAAGCGAGCGGGGGCGAGAGCCAGCAGGAGGAGTGGGACTCGGACGCCGCTGAGGATGATGATGATGACGATGACGATGAAGATGATGATGATGATGATGAGTACGAAGAAGAGGAGGAGGAGGAGGTCGCACCACCACGCTCGGAAAGGCGGTCGAAACTTGTCCATGACCCTGCGACTAAACGTGGCAAGGGGGTTGCGACTGTTACACAGTCGACCAAGCGCCCTCGGACCACCTCTCCGGCGCCGACTGAAAAGGCGTCGAAGCAGCCCAGGGCGGCCCCGTCAAAGCCGACCAATCTCCTGCCGAAGATGAAGGTGTCCATCCCCACCATATCTGGGTAATCATGCTGCTTGAGTCTTCTTTTTTTGTGCAAACATTATCTCTGGTTGGCGCTGGAGTTAGTCGGCTGATTCTTTGGAGTTGCAGTGCTGCTACTTCTGAGACCTCAGCCCGGGCTGACGACCATGAGATGGAGGACGCAGCAACCTCAAAACCTGGTACTATACTCTTAACACCGTTTCTAGTCGACTGACTCATGATCTCTAATTCTGATTCTTTTCTGTAGCTCCATCCAATGTTGTTATCACTCTCCCTGATGATGATGAAGATGAGGAACCGCTGAAGCCCAGAAGGAGTAGGAAAGCGTCTGCCGGCAGGGTGTCCCAGGATGTGACGGTGCCTGAGACTCCGGTCGCGGAGGAGGAGAACACCACTCGACACACTGTGTCCTTCGCAGATCCACTGACGAGTGCTCTGCAGCCCTCCCTCTTCACGACGCACCACGTCCCAGAGGACCAAGCTGGCGCCGCGAAGGAGGCGATACGCCAGGCAGGGATCATGATGGAGCAGTTGAAGACCATCCGGGATGCGAGCCAGGCAGCTTACGACGCCAGTTCCGCCCTTCAAAGCAATGTTCAGGTCAGTCGACCACCGCTTATTTTCTTTCCAGAATTTATAGTAATCACCCACTGGGTGTGTCGATTTAAACTCTGTGATAGCGGGGACACGCTGAGTGCACCCGCTGGGTGTAGTCCCCAAGGCTAAGGTCGACTGCTGGCAGTCGGCCTTAGGCTTTATAAGTTCAGTCTTTCCGTCATTCGACTATGGCGAATGGATTTCGCAAACCGGTGGGGGCACGCTGAGTGCACCCACTGGGTGTAGTCCCCAAGGCTAAGGTCGACTGCTGGCAGTCGGCCTTAGGCTTTATAAGTTCAGTCTTTCCGTCATTCGACTATGGCGACTGGATTTCGCAAACCAGTGGGGGCACGCTGAGTGCACCCACTGGGTGTAGTCCCCGAGACTGTGGTCGACTGCTTGCGGTCGATTACAGTCTTAAAGAATACATCTTGTTTTTTTTTGAGGTCGACTGGTCGACTCTGTCTTCAACAGGATTAGTGGGGGCACGCTGAGTGCACCCACTGGGTGTAGTCCCCGAGACTACGGTCGAATGCTTGTATTCGGCTGTAGTCTTAGAAACGCATGATTTTTCCTGTTCCACTCGGAAGTGAATTATCTTTGACATTTAGTCGATTGATTCTTCCCAGAGATCATGTGACCTTGCGGCTCGCTACACTGAGCTGGAAAACAAGCACATTCAGCTCGAGGTGGATTTGAAGCTGGCTCAAGAGAATCTGACGAAGGCAAAGGAGGAGACCAAAGGAATGTTTGGTGAGACCTCGACGACTGCTTTTTCCCTTTATTTGTTTCAAAATCTGATCTTGCTGTAACTTGCAGGTAAGGTGAAGGAGGCCCAACAGAAAAAAGACCTTGAACTAGCTGAGAGGATCAAGCTTGCTGACGAGAAGTTAGCTTCAGTCACCAAGCTTGAACAAGAAAATATAAATCTGAAAGCTGCTCTTGGGAAGAAAAATGATCTGAAGGCCTTCCTGAATGGTCTTGCCAAGAAGCTGTTCCTTATGCTTGAAGGTAAACCTTTATGCTCAACAATCATTTTCAACTGTGATTTTTCCATTCGACCATTGCCTTGACTCGGTGATCGCCCTTGCAGAATTTTGTCAAGACTTTGAAGAGACTAGCCGGCTGGAACCAAACCTTGACCCCGTCAATTCTCCGGTGAACGACGAAGTTGCCATGAATGTTTTCCGACTAGAGTCCCGTGTCGCAGCTGTCGTGGACTATCTCGCAAGGCTGAAGGTCGCCACATCTCGCATCGACTCAATGCTCTGGCCCAGGGAGACACTCCAGCACGACCTCGAGTCGCTGATGGCTCACTTGAACACAGTCCCTGGTTGAGTGCAGGAGTGGAAAAAGTCCTCGGCTCGGTGCGGTGCAGATGTTGCTCTGTGTCTGGCCCTAGTCCACTGCAAAGATGCGCGAGAAGACAAGCTGGCGGCCCTCCGGGTGGCCAACACCAAGAAACACGACTTCAGGTCCTTTATGGAAACTTTCATTGCTGCTGCCACTCGGATCGCAGATGGAATTGATCTTGATGAGTTTGTTGCACCTTCCAGCCCTCCACGGGAGGGGTAAAAAACTTCTTTTAAGCTCGACGCTTTAAATTTGCCTCGGTATGCCGAGTGGAGTTGTAACCGATAAACTTTAACAGGCTCAGCGCCTGAGCACTTTCGGTTCCTTTAGGTATCGTTCCGAACTTGAATTTGATGTTTGAACATGATTGCTTTTGGCTTGAAATGTCTTTTGCGGGTTCAAGCAAGACGCTCACCGCAGTCGACTTATTCCTTAATCCACTTAGGCGAGCACTGGGCTGCAGCTAAGCCTCCGAGTGAGAGGTTTGCTCTTCACTCGGTAGGATTTTTATATATTAGGCGAGCACTGGGCTGCAGCTAAGCCCCCGAGTGAGAGGTTTGCTCTTCACTCGGTAGGATTTTTATATCTTAGGCGAGCACTGGGCTGCAGCTAAGCCCCCGAGTGAGAGGTTTGATCTTCAATCGGTAGGATTTTTATATCTTAGGCGAGAACTGGGCTGCAGCTAAGCCCCC
>NC_041392.1:596788427-596840151 GCF_002162155.2 Triticum dicoccoides | reverse complement strand
GAATTTTGTAACTTAGGCGAGCTCCGGGCTGCAGCTAAGCCCCCCGAGTGGGAGGTTTGCTTACCACTCGGTAGGATTTTTATATCTTAGGCGAGCACTTGGACTGCAGCTAAGCCTCCGAGTGGAAGTCTGGCTTACCACTCGGTAGGATTTTGATAACTTAGGCGAGTACTTGGACTGCAGCTAAGCCTCCGAGTGGAAGTCTGGCTTACCACTCGGTAGGATTTTTATAACTTAGGCGAGTACTTGGACTGCAGCTAAGCCTCCGAGTGGAAGTCTGGCTTACCACTCGGTAGGATTTTGATAACTTAGGCAAGTACTTGGACTGCAGCTAAGCCCCCGAGTGGAAGTCAGGCTTACCACTCGGTAGGATTTTATATAATCTTAGGCGAAACGGATTCGCAGCTAAGCCTCCGAGTGGGAGTCTGGCTCACCACTCGGTAAGGATTTTTACAAACTTAGGCGAAACGGATTCGCGGCTAAGTCACCCACCGAGGGGAAAATTTTATTGGACAAAAATAAAAAGTGACAAAAATTATGGAGGAACTATGACACTATTATTTTGAAATCCATGAACTACAGGAGTACTTTATTGCAACTCATCCGAGTGATAAACTTAAGTGTAAAATGGGCGGAGTAGTTCCGCGTCCCAAGCTCGGGGCTCGTCGATATTATGTTCGACGTTGTAAAGACAGTACGCCCCGTTGTGGAGAACTTTAATGACAATGAAGGGTCCTTCCCAAGAAGGAGCAAGCTTGTGTGGTTTCTTCTGATCCACTCGGAGGACTAAATCTCCTTCTTGGAAGGCTCGACCCCTCACATTTCTGGCATGGAAACGACGCAAATCTTGTTGGTAGATGGTCGATCGGATCAGAGCCATCTCCCTTTCTTCCTCTAAAAGGTCGACTGCGTCCTGCCGCGCTTGTTCAGCTTCTGCTTCGTTGTAGATCTCAACTCGAGGAGCATTGTGGAGAAGATCACTCGGCAAGACTGCTTCAGCTCCGTAGACCAAGAAGAATGGAGTTCTTCCGGTCGATCAATTAGGTGTGGTCCGCAGTCCCCAAAGCACCGAGGGAAGTTCGTCGACCCACGCTCCAGCTGCATGCTTGAGATCACGAATCAGCCGGGGTTTCAATCCCTTGAGAATCAGGCCATTGGCTCGCTCTGCTTGTCCATTCGTCTGCGGATTGGCGACTGAAGCGTAGTCGACTCGTGTGCCTTGAGAGTTGTAGAAATCCCTGAATTCCTCCGAGTCAAAGTTCGACCCATTATCCGTAATGATGCTGTGCGGGACTCCATATCTGAATATCAGTTCCCTGATGAAGCTAACAACAGTACCGGCGTCAAGGTTCTTGATTGGTTTAGCCTCAATCCACTTGGTGAACTTGTCGACTGCCACCAGTACATGCATGAAGCCACTTCGACCTGTTCTCAAAGGACCAACCATGTCCAACCCCCGTACTGCGAAAGGCCAGACGAGTGGAATGGTCTTCAGAGCTGATGCAGGCTTGTGCGACATATTCGAGTAGAACTGACATCCCTCGCACTTATCCACTATTTCCTTTGCCATCTCATTCGCCTTTGGCCAGTAAAATCCGGCTCGGTATGCTTTGGCCACGATGGTCCGAGAGGACGCATGATGACCACAGGTCCCCGAGTGAATATCATTAAGGATGATTCGACCTTCTTCTGGTGTTATGCACTTCTGACCAACTCCAGTCGCGCTTTCTCTATATAACTGTCCTTTGATTACGGGAAAGGCTTTAGATCGACGGACGATCTGTCGAGCCTCTTCCTCATCCTCCGGAAGCTCTTTTCTCAGGATATACGCGATATACGGAACTGTCCAGTCGGGAATGACCACCAAGACCTCCATGACCAAGTCGACCACTGCTGGGACTTCAACCTTAGTCGGATCTGTGGCACTCTTGGGCTGTGGAGCCTCTTCGGTGAAAGGATCTTCTTTGACTGACGGAGTGTGTATATGCTCCAAGAACACACCACTTGGAATGGCTCCTCTCTTGGAACCTATCTTTGCTAGATCATCAGCTGCTTGATTTTTCAGTCGGGGTATATGATGGAGCTCCAACCCCTCGAACTTCTTTTCCAGCTTCCTCACTGCACTGCAGTATCCAGTCATGGCTGGGCTTCTCACGTCCCACTCCTTCATCACTTGGTTGACCACTAAATCTGAATCGCCATAGACCATCAGGCGACGGACACCGAGTGAAATGGCCATGCGCAATCCGTACAAGAGGGCCTCATACTTTGCCTCATTGTTGGAGGAACCAAAGTGAATCTGGAGCACATATCTGAGCTTATCTCCTCTGGGGGAAACCAGGACAACCCCAGCACCGGAACCATTCAACATCTTAGAGCCATCAAAAACATGGTCCAATGCTCCGAGTGAACTTCAGTCGGCTGCTGCTGTTCGATCCACTCGGCAAGGAAATCTGCTATTGCCTGGGACTTAATGGCTTTCTTTGCCTCAAACTTGATACCAAGGGGAAGAAGTTCAATCGCCCATTTCGCCACTCGACCAGTTGCATCTCTGTTGTGCAAAATCTCTGATAGTGGAGTCGCTGACGACTGTGATGGAATGATCAGAGAAATAATGAGCAACCTTCTTTGTGGTCATGTATATTCCATACACAAGCTTCTAATAATGAGGATATCTCTGCTTGGATGGAGTCAAGACTTCAGACAAATAATACACTGGGCGCTGAACTTTGAAAGCTTTTCCTTCTTCTTCCCGCTCGACCGTAAGCACTGTACTGACGACTGGCTGCGATATAAAACAACAGAGGCTCTTTGCTGATTGGAGCAGCAAGCACCGGCTGGGTGGAGAGCAGAGCTTTTAGCTCGGCAAACGCTGCATCAGCTTCTGGAGTCCACTCGAACTTGTTTGCCTTCTTCATTAGTCGGTAAAGAGGCAATGCCTTTTCACCGAGTCGTGAGATGAATCGACTTAATGCGGCCAAGCATCCAGTAAGCTTCTGGACATCATGCACTCGCACAGGGCGTTTCATTCGGAGAATAGTGCCGATCTTTTCTGGATTAGCGTCGATCCCTCGCTCGGAAACGAGAAAACCGAGTAACTTGCCACCGGGAACTCCGAATGTGCACTTTGATGGATTGAGCTTGATATCATACCTTCTGAGGTTGGCAAATGTTTCGGCGAGGTCAGCGAGCAGGTCGGAACCTTTTCGTGACTTGACGACGATATCATCCATATACGCTTCCACATTCCGACTGATTTGAGTGAGTAGACACTTCTGAATCATTCGCATAAATGTGGCTCCGGCATTCTTGAGGCCGAATGGCATGGTGATATAGCAGAAGCACCCGAATGGAGTGATGAAAGCTATTTTTACCTCGTCGGGTCCGTACAGACGGATCTGGTGGTACCCGGAGTAGGCGTCTAGAAAAGACAATCTCTCGCATCCCGCGGTCGAGTCAACAATTTGATCTATGCGAGGGAGAGGAAAATGATCTTTTGGGCAGGCCCGGTTGATGTGCTTGAAATCAATGCACATTCGGAGCGATTTGTCCTTCTTAGGAACCATGACAACATTAGCGAGCCACTTGGAATGGTATATCTCTCGGATAAATCCTGCCGCCAACAGTCGAGCCACTTCCTCACCAATGGCTTTTCTCTTCTGGACGGCGGACCGCCGAAGATGCTCTTTGACTGGTTTTGCTAATGAGTCGACTCTTAGGCGATGCTCAGCCAGTCCCCTGGGAACACCTGGCATGTCAGCGGGCTTCCATGCAAAAATGTCCCAGTTCTCACGGAGGAACTGGATGAGCGCTTCTTCCTATTTCGGGTCGAGTGTTGTGGAGATGTGGGTCGGGGCTGCATCGGGGTCGGTCGGGTGAATGTGAACAGGCTACGTCTCACCGGACGACTGAAATGCAGATTCTGTGGCGGGTTTCTTGGATCGCAGCAAATCACTCAGATCTGCGTTTTGCTTGTATTCTTCAAACTCGACCGCTGTCACCTGGGAATCAGCAATCTTTGAGCCCTTCTGAAAGCACTCTTCTGCCTTTTTCCGATCACCGGTGACAGTGATCACTCCTTTGGGGCCGGGCATCTTCAATTTGAGGTACACGTAACATGGTCGAGCCATGAACCGTGCATAAGCTGGTCTCCCCAAAATGGCATGATATGCACTCTGAAAATCCACGACCTCAAACGTCAACTTCTCTTTGCGAAAATGTTTCAAATCACCAAACACCACGTCCAGAGCTATTTGGCCGAGTGACTCGGCTTTCTTCCCTGGTATAACTCCATGAAAGCTCATGTTACTGGTGCTCAGTCGGGACATCGGAATGCCCATTCCTTTCAGTGTGTCTGCATACAACAAATTCAGCCCGCTACCACCGTCCATCAGCACTTTTGTCAGTCGAGTGCCTTCGACAACTGGATCGACCACCAAAGCTTGCCTCCCAGGGGTGGCAATATGAGTCGAGTGATCAGATTGGTCGAATGTGATGGGTGTTTGGGACCATCTCAGATAATTTGCTTTTGCTGGGGTAACCATGTTCACCTCGCGGTTAATGACTTTCAATCGACTCTTGCTTTCCACATCTGCAAAGATCATCAGAGTGGAGTTGACATGCGGGTATCCTTCCTCACTGTCCTCCTTGTCTTAGGCCTTGTCCGACTCCTTTTCCTTGTCTTTAGACTGTTTTCCTTGAAACTGCTGGATCAGGAGTCGACATTGGCGAGTGGTATGCTTTGGGTAAATGATATTCCCCTCTTCGTCTTTCTTCGTGTGGATATGACACGGCATATCCATCACGTCGTTCCCTTCTTTATCCTTTACCTTCTTAGGGTTCTAGGATCCTTTTGGTTTCCCTTTAAACTTTAGATGAGTCACGGCCAGAGCCTCTCCAGGAGCTGCCGGTTCAGCCTTCCGCTTCTGTTTCCGACTGGTGTTTCCCTTCTCCGACTGGCTCGGCTTGTGCTTGCCGCTTTGGAGTCGGTCTTCTTCTTCACCGTTGGCGTACTTGGTAGCAATTTCCATCATCCGACTCAAGGTCATGTCACCGGTTCGACCAAATTTCAAACTCAATTCTCTGTTCTTGACACCATCCTTGAAGGCGCGGACTGCCTGATGATCAGACACATTCTCCACAGTATGGTGCCAAGTGATCCATCTCTGAATATACTCCCTGAGAGTCTCATTGGTCTTCTGCACGCAGACTTGCAGCTCCATCAATCCAGTTGGTCGCTTACAAGTTCCTTCAAACGTTCTGACGAACACTCGTGACAGATCTTCCCAAGTGTAAATGCTGCTAGGAGGTAACTGATTCAACCACGCTCTGGCAGAACCTTCCAACATGAGGGGCAAATGCTTCATGGCCACCTCGTCATTCCCACCACCAATCTGAACCGCCACTCGGTAGTCCTCAAGCCAAGTTTCAGGCTTAGTGTCACATCCCTAGCTTCTGGTGCTGCCTAGTGTTTGCATCATGTTTAAATTTCTGAAAACTTGAACTGGGGAAATTTGGAAGCCTCAAAACCCTAAATAAAAGAAGGGCAAAAACCCTAAAATCTCATTCATTGTTCCAAAATGCTCTTCTTAAATGTTTGATAATTTTTGGAAAGGGTTCTGGTCCCAACCAAAATATTGAACATTTTTAAGGACTTAATCTTGGGACTTTGAATTTAAATCATTAGCTATTTGAATTTGAATTATATTCATATAATTAGAATATAATTTCAAATACCCCTGAAATATTTTATGAGCTTTTGGAAAAGTCCATCTAGCAAAATAAAAATATTCAGAGGAGTTTTTGGCATTGTTTGGATTATTTTAAATTCAAAACAGTGGCAAAAGATTAAATAAAAGAAAACAGAACAGAAATATAAAAAAAGAGCAGAAGCCTACCTGGGCCACCTACCTGCAGCCCACCTAGCGCCCCACCTGGCACCAGCAACCGGCCCAGCTCCTGTGCTGGCAGCCCACCGGTGCGGCCCAGCCCACCAGGCGCCTCCCCCTGTCGCCTTCCTCCTCGTGCCAGTAGGCAGAGGAGGGACACCGCGACGCTGCCGCGCGCGCCACCTCCACCCTGCTCTGGCCACCTCCTGCTTCGCGCTGGAGGCTCGTCCTCCTCCCTGACCCCGTGCTTGGATGACGCCACGCTGCCCCGACTCCCTGTCGCACTCTCCCTCGCCTCATCCCTTCCTCTGTCTCTCTCTCACACGCACGGCCGTCGCCACCGACGCCGTTCGCCGCGGCCACAGCCACCGCCTCGCCTCTCCGACACGCCCACGGGCTCCGCCTCGTCCCTCTCTTCCTCCTCACCGAGCCGTCCGACGCCGGAAGCCCCTGGACGTCGCAAGCACCGCCGTTCCCCTCGTCGGCCACCAGAGATCGCCGACGTCAATTCACCGTCGCAGAAGCTTCCCCGAGCCCATTGAGCTGCTCTGCGAGTCCGCCGTGAGCCCCTCTTCCTTTCCCCTCACCTCTCTCTCTCGCGCATGCCCTGTAGCCGCCGCCCCACGAGCACCCGAGGCCGCCGTCCTCCATGGCCGGTGAGCTTCATGCTCCCGAGCTCCTCCACCTGCGCTCGTTGCCTCCGAGTGCTCCTGATGACCCCAGTGACCCGTAGAGCCCCTCCAGCGCCTCAGCTCCCTCGTTTGCGAGCAGCAGCGCCGAACCCGACCGCACCCGAACTCCGGCCGCCGCTCACGAGCTCGCCGTCGTCGGTACCGGCCACCACAGGCACGGCCACCACCACCGTTCGATGCGCACCAGCAAGGGCTCTCCAACGAGCCCAAGCACGGCCTCGCCCGTGCCCTGTAGCGCATTTCCGGTTCGCGCCGCCGTCTCGGGCCTCGCCGGCGTCATGTCGCCGGTGGGTTTGACCCACTTTGACCACGGCGGGACCCCCCCTGTGTCCATGACATGTGGGGCCGACCTTTGACTGAATCAGTGTAGGATTTAATTAGTGCTAATTGCTCTGTTAGTTAATTAGGATTAGTACTAATTGAATTAGTTAAACTAATTACCCCTGCTGACACTGACAGTGGGCCCCGTGGCTATTTATTTGATTAGTTAGAATTAATTAACTCTGTTAGTCACCTGAGTCACTGACCAGTGGGCCCCACTGGTCAGGTTTGACCGGACCAGCCCCTGTTGACCTGCTGACGTCATGCCAACGCCATGCTGACGCAATATTCCTTTTCTGGAATTTAGTTTATTTTATAAATAAACAGGAAATTCCAGAAAATTGTATAAACTTCTAAAATTCATAGAAATTCAACCGTAACTCCAAATTAAATAAATTATATATGAAAAATTATCAGAAAAATTCAAGGAATCCATCTGTACCATTTTAATGCATGTTTGAACAATGTTTGTCCTCTGTTTTGGACAAAACAAATAAAGGGCATTTAAATAATCATATATGGAGTTGGAGTTTGAATCATGTATTCAAACCAACTTCATTTAAATCATAGCTAGGTGCATTAGCCCAAAACACATTCATATTGCCATGTCATAGCATGCATCATATTGTGCATTGCATTGATCGTGTTTCTTCTGTGTTTGCCGGTGTTGTTCCCCCTCGATAGACGTTGTACCGGCGATGTGATCGATGACACCGATGAAGAGCTATATTATCTTCAGAAGTGCCAGGCAAGCAAAACACCCTTGTTCATTCCGATATAATCCCACTCTCTCGCTCCTGCTCTCTTTTACTGCATTAGGACAACAACGATTCATCTGTTACTTGCTGCGGTAGCTGAACCCCTTTATCCTTTGCATGACCTGTCATTGCCATAGTAAATAGATGAAACCCACTAGCATGAGTAGGAGTTGTTTGAGCCCTGTTGTGCCTACTCATTCTTGCTTGTTTGTCATGCCTGCTATTGCTTAGAGTTGTGTCAGGTCTGATTCATCGGGAATGAATCAGAGGTGTGTGAACATGTCCTACTGTGTGTGAGCTAAGTGTGCGAATACGATTTGGTAAAGGTAGCGGTGAGAAGCCATGTAGGAGTACATGGTGGGTTGTCTCATTGCAGCCGTCCTCAGGAACTGAGTTCTGTGTTTGTGATCCATGATTCAGCTACTACCACGCATTGGGCCCGAAACCAATGGACCCTCTCGGCTTCTTAATCACCCTTGTCCTCTGTCTAGGAGTTGCAAGTAGTTTCTGATGTTTGTAGTATGCTGGAGGCCGTGGGCAGCGCTGACCGGAGGGGTAGGCTGTGATGCGGTAGGCACGTGGCCGGGTATACCGGGCGCCCGTTTGGTGTCACGGAACCCTGTTCACATCGTTTGGGGCTGTGAGCAAAACTCCGGCCGGATCTCCTCATGGATGGAACCCGAATAGGCGATAAACCTGGACTAGAGACTTGAGTGTTTAGGCAGGCTGTGGCCGACACCCACGTTGGGCTTCCGCTTGAAGGTTGCCGAGTACATGTCGTGTAAACGGCGGTAAGTGGTGAGAGCGTGTGTGAAGAAGTACACCCCTGCAGGGTTAATATCATCTATTCGAATAGCCGTGTCCGCGGTAAAGGACTTCTGGGTTGCTTATATCAGTTCATAGACAAGTGAAAGTGGATACTCTAAAATATGCAAGATAAGCGTGAGTGCTATGGATGGCGTTCTCGTAGGGAGACGGGAGTGGTTCCATAGTGGTGTATTGATATGGTGAATATGTGGACTCGTGTGCGCCACCTCAAAAGAGTTAGTTGCAGTCGTAGTTCAGGATAGCCACCGAGTCAAAGCTGGCTTGCTGCAGTTAAACCCCACCATCCCCTTGTTGAAAATGATGCATATGTAGTTAGTTCTGATGTAAGTCTTGCTGGGTACATTTGTACTCACGTTTGCCTATTTTATGTTTTTGCAGAGAGACTTCGGTCTCACTAGTAGTTCCGCGTGGACTTCGACATTTAGCTTGTTACCTCAGCTACGATCTTGTGCCCTCGGCAGGATCTGGTAGATAGTCAGGCTTCTCAGCCTTTTTCATTTTATAGTTGTCTGTACTCAGACATGTTAAGCTTCCGCATGTGCTTTGACTTGTATGCTCTGAATGTTGGGTCATGAGACCCCTGGTTGTAATATCTCGCTCCTCGGAGCCTATTGAATAAATACTTGAGTCGTAGAGTCATGTTGTGATGCCATGTTGTATTTGCACATATCGAGCATATTGTGTGTATGTTATTGAAATGCTTGGTATGTGTGGGATCTGGCTATCTAGTTGTTTATCCTTAGTAGCCTCTCTTACCGGGAAATGTCTCCTAGTGTTTCCACTGAGTCATGGTAGCTTGCTACTGCTCCGGAACACTTAGGCTGGCCGGCATGTGTCCTTCTTCGTTCCTGTGTCTGTCCCTTCGGGGAAATGTCACGCGATGAATACCGGAGTCCTGTTAGCCCGCTACAGCCCGGTTCACCGGAGTCCTGCTAGCCCAGTGCTATAGCCTGGATTCACTCGCTGATGACCGACACGTTCGATGCTGGGTCATGGATGCCTGTCCCTGTAAGTTAGTGCCACTTTGGGTTTACGACTAGCCATGTCAGCCCGGGCTCCTTATCATATGGATGCTAGCGACACTGTCATATACGTGTGCCAAAAGGCGTAAACGGTCCCGGGCAAAGGTAAGGCGACACCCGTGGGAATACCGTGCGTGAGGCCGCAAAGTGATATGAGGTGTTACATGCTAGATCGATGTGGCATTGAGTCGGAGTCCTGACACTTAGACTCACCGGTGAACTTGCTGACTCCTGTTGCCAACCTGAAATTGGGAGGAATCACTGCGGCTCTGATAGCTCTGCTGAAACATTCCGGACCAGAAACGTGCCCTCGACTGCTCGTAGGCGCACCTCTGTCGAGTCCACCTCGATGGGCTCTGTTCCGGTCGACCAAGCCTTGCACGATAATGGATCGCGCGTCGAAGCCTGGTTCTCTGGGGTCGACTGGAACTCTTCGCCCCGCACTGAGCTGACGTCTGTCATCTTGCTGCCGAGGAGCGTAAGACCCACCCCTCGGAGGGGAAGTGGGCACTCGACGCCTATCATCTCGGTCGTGTCGGTCTCCATATTGGTCTCGCCGATTCTCGCTCCCTTCACGCCGCGGAGGCGATCTGGGGCTGTGAGCCAACTGAACCGTATTCGCAGCGATGGATTGACTGTGAATTCTGTTGCGCAACTGCGACACGGCTGAATTCTGATCTCCTGCTGCCCGGAGCAAATCCCTGATCTGCATCAAGCCTCTGCCACCTTCCGACTGAGAGGGCTGAATGGACTCTGCTATACGGGTCGCAGCTGCTAAATTCTGGATTGGGGTTCGATATACCTGAGTCGGCGGGAAGAGTTGACGTCGATTGGAGTCGGGAACTCGTTGCCGCGCACGCTCGTCGAGTGCTCGCTGAAGATTCTCCAGGCGAGCTCGTTCGGCCAAATTGGCCAAACGTGCCTCCTCCAAGGCGCGAGCCTCGGGGGTTTCTCCTGCGATGGGAGTATGCAGGGCATCCATGTTCCTGTGGCGAAGTTCCTCTCTTTGCAGAGAGTCGAGTGGCTCGGGCTGGTACTCTTCGTGGTCTCGTGCAGGGTCGCCTCCGTCGCCTGCCCCACCATCACGGGCGAAGCCAGGGGGGCTGCGAGGCCCGTCGACCATCAGGATTTCCGCCGCTGGATCATTGCTATCGCATTCGGATGCAGTCTCTACGGAGCCAGTCGACAGATCGAACAGGCCGTAGAGAGATTCGTCGGACTCGATTGCTGCAACTTGGGTGGTGGCCGTCTGGCGAGCCACCGTGTGTCTCACCCACCGCTGAAGCCTCGACCGACCCGAGCGCTTGCGCTGGCGGGAGACCGGGAGGGTGGTCGATAGGGGAGTCGACCGATATGGGGTCGACGGTTGCCGCAGCAGAACGCCGCGGACACATGCGCGAAAATGCGTCGCACCGCGGACGGGGAGCGCATCGACGTCGAGTGGAGCCTCCTGGAGCCAGGCGGAGTCGTCGGCGACGAAGGTGAGAGCACCGAGACGAATCTCTCGACCCTCGACCAAAACCCCAGCAGCTACCATGATGAAAGTACTCGGAAGAATCGCAACTTCTCCACAAAATCGCTAAAACACCTGCCCCACGGTGGGCGCCAACTGTCGTGGATCTAAGTCTGACAGTAGAGTGGGGGTAGGTATGGAGAGGCAAGGTCCTAGCTATGGAGAGGTTGTAAGCACAAGAGATGTACGAGTTCAGGCCCTTCTCGGAGGAAGTAAAAGCCCTACGTCTCGGAGCCCGGAGGCGGTCGAGTGGATTATGTGTATATGGATTACAGGGTGCCGAACCCTTCTGCCTGTGGAGGGGGGTGGCTTATATAGAGTGCGCCAGGACCCCAGCCAACCCACGTAATGAAGCGTTTAAGGTACATTAAGTCCGGGGCGTTACTGGTAACGCCCCACATAAAGTGTCTTTACTATCATAAAGTCTACTTAATTACAGACCGTTGCAGTGCAGAGTGCCTCTTGACCTTCTGGTGGTCGAGTGAGTCTTCGTGGTCGAGTCCTTCAAGTCAGTCGAGTGAGTCCCTCGTAGGTCGACTGGAAGGTGATCTCTTCTAAGGGTGTCCTTGGGCAGGGTACTTAGATCAGGTCTGTGACCCTACCCTAGGTACATGACTCCATCAAACTCTCCCGTGAAGCTCTGCTGGATCGGAGTTCGTAGGACGTCACTGAGCTGAACGTGTGCTAAACTCGGAGGTGTCATGTGTTCGGTACTTGGATCGGTCAGATTGTGAAGACGTATGACTACATCAACCGTGTTCTCATAACCCTTCCGCTTACGGTCTATGAGGGTACGTAGACGATACTGTCCCCTCTCATTGTTGTGCATCACCATGATCTTGCGTGTGAGTAGGAATTTTTTTGAAAATACAACATTCCCCAACAGTGGCATCCGAGCCAGGTTTACGCGTAGATGTTATATGCACGAGTAGAACACAAGTGAGATTGTGGGCGATACAAGTCATACTGCTTACCAGCATGTCATATTTTGGTTCAACGGTATTGTTGGATGAAGCGGCTCGGACTGACATTACACGTACGCTTACACGAGACTAGTTCTACCGACGTGCTTCACACATAGGTGGCTGGCGGGTGTCAGTTTCTCCAACTTTAGTTGAACCTAGTGTGACTATGTCCGGTCCTTGATGAAGGTTAAAACACCACTAACTTGATGAAATATCGTTGTGGTTTTGATGCGTATGTAAGAACGGTTCTTGCTCATCCCGTAGCAGCCAAGTAAAAATTACAACAACAAAGTAGAGGGCGCCTAACTTGTTTTTGTAGGGAACGTTGTGATGTGATATGGTAAAGGCATGATGCTATATTTTATTGTATGAGATGATCATGTTTTGTAACGGAGTTATCGACAACTGGCAGGAGCCATATGGTTATCGCTTTATTGTATGCAATGCAATCGCCTTGTAATTTATTTACTTTATCACGAAACGGTAGCGACAGTTGTAGAAGCAATATTTGGCGAGACGACAATGATGCTACGATGGAGATCAAGGTGTCGCGCCGGTGGCGATGGTGATCATGACGGTGCTTTGGAGATGGAGATCAAAGGCACAAGATTATGATGGCCATATCATATCACTTATATTGATTGCATGTGATGTTTATCCTTTATGCATCATATTCTGCTTGATTGGCGGTAGCATTATAAGATGATCTCTCACTAAATTTCAAGGTACAAGTGTTCTCCCTAAGTATGCACCGTTGCTAAAGTTCGTCGTGCCGAGACACCACGTGATGATCGGGTGTGATAAGCTCTACGTTCACATACAACGTGTGCAAGCCAGTTTTGCACACGCAGAAATACTCGGGTTAAACTTGACAAGCCTAGCATATGCAGATATGGCCTCGGAACACTAAGACCGAAAGGTCGAGCGTGAATCATATAGTAGATATGATCAACATAGTGATGTTCACCATTGAAAACTACTCCATTTCACGTGATGATCGATCATCGTTTTGTTGATTTGGATCACGTGATCACTTAGATGATTAGAGGGATGTCTATCTAAGTGGGAGTTCTTAAATATGATTAATTGATCTTTAATTTATCATGAACTTAGTACCTGATAGTATTTGCTTGTCTATGTTGTTGTAGATAGATGGCCCGTGATGTTGTTTCGTTGAATTTTAATGCGTTCCTTGAGAAAGCAAAGTTGGAAGATGATGGTAGCAATTACACGGACTGGGTCTGTTACTAGAAGATTATCCTCATTGCTGCATAGAAAAATTACGTCCTGGAAGCACCGCTAGGTGCCAAACCCGCTGCGGAGCAACGCCAGATGTTATGAACGTTTGGCAAAGCAAAGCTGATGACTACTTGATAGTTCAGTGTGCCATGCTTTACGGCTTAGAACCGAGACTTCAACGACGTTTTGAATGTCATGGAGCATATGAGATGTTACAGGAGTTGAAGTTAATATTTCAAGCAAATGTCTGGATTGAGAGACATGAAGTCTCCAATAAGTTCTACAGCTACAGGATGGAGGAGAATAGTTCTGTCAGTGAACACATACTCAGAATGTCTGGGTACCATAACCACTTGACTCAACTGGGAGTTAATCTTCCTGTTGATAGTGTCATTGACAGAGTTCTTCAATCACTACCAGCAAGCTACAAGAGCTTCGTGATGAACTATAATATGCAAGGGATGGATAGGACGATTCCTGAGCTCTTCGCAATGCTAAAAGCTGCGGGGGTAGAAATCAAGAAGGAGCATCAAGTGTTGATGGTCAACAAGACCACCAGTTTCAAGAAAAAAGGTAAAGGGAAGAAGAAAGGGAACTTCAAGAAGAATGGCAAAAAAGTTGCTGCTCAAGAGAAGAAACCTAAGTGTGGAACTAAGCCTGATACTGAGTGGTTCTACTGCAAAGGGATTGGTCACTGGAAGCGGAACTGCCCCAAGTATTTGGCGGATAAGAAGGATGGCAAGGTGAACAAAGGTATATGTGATATACATGTTATTGATGTGTACCTTACTAAAGCTCACAGTAGCACTTGGGTATTTGATACTGGTTCTGTTGCTAATATTTGCAACTCGAAACATGGACTACAGATTAAGCAAAGATTGTCTAAGGACGAGGTGACGATGTGCGTGGGAAATGGTTACAAAGTCGATGTGATCGCCGTCGGCACGCTACCTCTACATCTACCGTCGGGGTTAGTTTTAGACCTGAATAATTGTTATTTGGTGCCAGCATTGAGAATGAACATTATATCAGGATCTTGTTTGATGTGAGACGGTTATTCATTTAAATCATAGAATAATGGTTGTTCTATTTATATGAGTAATATCTTTTATGGTCATGCACCCTTGAAGAGTGGTCTATCTTTAATGAATCTCGATAGTAGTGATACACATATTCATAATGTTGAAGCCAAAAGATGCAGAGTTGATAATGATAGTGCAACTTATTTGTGGCACTGCCATTTAGGTCATATTGGTGTAAAGCGCATGAAGAAACTCCATTCTGATGGACATTTGGAATCACTTGATTATGAATCTCTTGGTACTTGCGAACCATGCCTCATGGGCAAGATGACTAAAACGCCGTTCTCTGGAACTATGGAGCAAGCAACAGATTTGTTGGAAATCATACATACTGATGTATGTGGTCCGATGAATGTTGAGGCTCGCGGCGGGTATCGTTATTTTATCACCTTCACAGAAGATTTAAGCAGATATGGGTATATCTACTTGATCAAACATAAGTCTGAAACATTTGAAAAGTTTAAAGAATTTCAGAGTGAAGTGGAAAATCATCGTAACAAGAAAATCAAGTTTCTACGATCTGCTAGTGGAGGTGAATATTTGAGTTACAAGTTTTGTCTTCATTTGAAACAATGCGGAATAGTTTCGCAACTCACGCCACCCGGAACACCACAGCGTAATGGTGTGTCCGAACGTCGTAATCGTACTTTACTAGATAATATGGTGCGATCTATGATGTCTCTTACTGATTTACCGCTATTGTTTTGGGGTTACACTTTAGAGACAGCTGCATTCACGTTAGAAGGGCATCATCTAAATCCGTTGAGACGACGCCTTATGAACTATGGTTTGGCAAGAAACCAAAGTTGTCGTTTCTTAAAGTTTGGGGCTGCGATGCTTATGTGAAAAAGATTCGACCTGATATGCTCGAACCCAAATCGGAGAAATGTATGTTCATAGGATACCTAAAGGAGACTGTTGCGTACACCTTCTATCACAGATCCGAAGACAAGACATTTTTTGCTAAGAATGGATCCTTTCAAGAGAGGGAGTTTCTCTCGAAAGAAGTGAGTGGGAGGAAAGTAGAACTTGATGAGGTAATGTACCTACTCCCTTATTGGAAAGTAGTCCATCACACAAACCGGTTCCTGTGACACCTACACCAATTAGTGAAGAAGCCAATGATGATGATCATGAAACTTCAGATCAAGTTACTACCGAACCTCGTAGGTCAATGAGAGTAAGATCCGCACCAGAGTGGTACGGTAATCCTGTTCTAGAGGTCATGTTACTTGACCATGACGAACCTACGAACTATGAGGAAGCGATGATGAGCCTAGATTCTGCAAAATGTCTTGAGGCCATGAAATCTGAGATGGGATCCATGGATGAGAACAAAGTGTGGACTTTGGTTGACTTGCCCGATGATCGACAAGCCATCGAGAATAAATGGATCTTCAAGAAGAAGACTGATGCTAACGGTAATGTTACTGTCTACAAAGCTCGACTTGTTGCGAAAGGTTTTCGACAAGTTCAAGGAGTTGACTACGATGAGACCTTCTCACCCGTAGCGATGCTTAAGTCCGTCCAAATCATGTTCACAATTGCCGCATTTTATGATTATGAAATTTGGCAAATGGATGTAAAGACCGCATTCCTGAATGGATTTCTGGAAGAAGAGTTGTATATGATGCAACCTGAAGGTTTTATCGATCCAAAGGGTGCTAACAAAGTGTGCAAGCTCCATCGATCCATTTATGGACTGGTGCAAGCCTCTCGGAGTTGGAATAAACGTTTTGATAGTGTGATCAAAGCATATGGTTTTATACATACTTTTGGAGAAGCCTGTATTTACAAGAAAGTGAGTGGGAGCTCTGTAGCATTTCTAATATTATATGTAGATGACATATTGTTGATTGGAAATGATATAGAATTTCTGGATAGCATAAAAGGATACTTGAATAAGAGTTTTTGAATGAAAGACCTCGGTGAAGCTGCTTATATATTGGGCATCAAGATCTATAGAGATAGATCAAGACGCTTAATTGGACTTTCACAAAGTACATACCTTGATGAAGTTTTGAAGAATTTCAAAATGGATCAACCTAAGAAAGGGTTCTTGCCTATGTTACAAGGTGTGAAGTTGCGTAAGACTCAATGCCCGACCATTGCAGAAGATAGAGAGAAAATGAAAAGTGTTCCCTATGCTTCAGCCATAGGCTCTATCATGTATGCAATGTTGTGTACCAGACCTGATGTGTGCCTTGCTATTAGTTTAGCAGGGAGGTACCAAAGTAATCTAGGAATGGATCATTGGACAGCGGTCAAGAACATCCTGAAATACCTAAAAGGACTAAGGATGTGTTTCCCGTTTATGGAGGTGACAAAGAGCTCGTTGTAAATGGTTACGTTGATGAAAGTTTTGTCACTGATCCGGACGATTCTAAATCGCAAACCATATACTTGTTTATATTGAACAGTGGAGCTGTCAGTTGGAGCACTTCTAAACAAAGCATCGTGGCGGGATCTACGTGTGAAGCAGAGTACATAGCTGCTTCGGAAGGAGCAAATGAAGGAGTCTAGATGAAGGAGTTCATATCCGATCTAGGTGTCATACCTAGTGCATCGGTTCCAATGAAAATCTTTTGTGACAATACTGGTGCAATTGCCCTGGCAAAGGAATCCAGATTTCACAAGAGAACCAAACACATCAAGAGACGCTTCAATTCCATCCGCGATCAAGTCTAGGTGGGAGGCATATAGATTTGCAAGATACATACGGATCTGAATGACGCAGACCCGTTGACTAAGCCTCTCTCATGAGCAAAACATGATCAGCACCAAGGCTCCATGGGTGTTAGAATCATCACTGTGTAATCTAGATTATTGACTCTAGTGCAAGTGGGAGACTGAAGGAAATATGCCCTAGAGTCAATAATAAAGTTATTATTTATTTCATGGTAAATATTTATTATTCATGCTAGAATTGTATTAAGCAAAAACATAATACATGTGTGAATACAAAGACAAACAGAGTGTCACTAGTATGCCTCTACTTGACTAGCTCGTTAATCAAAGATGGTTATGTTTTCTAACCATAGACATGAGTTGTCATTTGATAAACGGGATCACATCATTAGGAGAATGATGTGATTGACTTGACCCATTCTGTTAGCTTAGCACTTGATCGTTTTAGTTTACTGCTATTTCTTTCTTCATGACTTATACATGTTCCTATGACTATGAGATTACGCAACTCCTGATTACTGGAGGAACACTTTGTGTGCTACCAAACGCCACGACGTAACTGGGTGATTATAAAGGTGCTCTACATGTCCGATGGTACTTGTTGAGTCGCCATAGATCAAGATTAGGATTTGTCACTCTGATTGTCGGAGAGGTATCTCTAGGCCCTCTCGGTAATGCACATCACTATAAGCCTTGCCAGCAATGCAACTAATGAGTTAGTTGCGGGATGATGCATTACGGAAACGAGTAAAGAGACTTGCCGGTAACGAGATTGAGCTAGGTATTGAGATACCAACGATCGAATTTCGGACAAGTGACATTCCTATGACAAAGGGAACAACGTATGTTGTTATGCGGTTTGACCGATAAAGATCTTCATAGAATATGTAGAAGCCAATATGAACATCTAGGTTCCACTATTGGTTATTGACCGGAGACGTTTCTCGGTCATGTCTACATAGTTCTCGAACCCGTAGGGTCCGCACGATTAACGTTCGGTGACGATCGGTATTATGAGTTTATGTGATTTGATGTGCCGAAGGTAGTTTGGAGTCCCAGATGATATCAGGGACATGACGAGGAGTCTCGAAATGGTCAAGATGTAAAGATAGATATATTGGACAACCATATTTGGACATCAGTAAGGTTCCGAGTGATTCGGATATTTTTCGGAGTACCGGGGAGTTACGGGAATACGGGGAAGAAGTATTGGGCCTCATGGGCCAAGTGGTGGAAGAGAGGAGGCAGGGCGCGCGGCCCCCCTAGCCCAAACCGAATTGGACTAGGGGGTCGACCCCCCTTTCCTCCTTTCCTCCCTCTCCTTCCTTCTCCCTCTCCTCCTTCCTTTCCTCCTCCTAATAGGAGTAGGAAAGGGGAGTCCTACTCCTACTAGGAGGAGGACTCCTCCTCCTGGCATGCCTTGCAAGGGTCGGCTGGCCTCCCCCCTTGCTCCTTTATATACGGGGGCAGGGGGGCACCCAAACACACACAAGTTGATTGTTCCAAGCCGTGTGCGGTACCCCCCTCCACCATAATCCAACTCGATCATATCGCAGCGGTGCTTAGGCGAAGCACTGCGTCAGTAGCAACATCATCACTGTCATCACGCCATCGTGCTGACGGAACTCTCCCATAAAGCTCTGCTGGATCGGAGTTCGTGGGACATCATCGAGTTGAACGTGTGCTGAACTCGGAGGTGCCATGCAATCGGTACTTGGATCGGTCGGATCGTGAAGACGTTTGACTACATCAACCACGTTCTCATAACGCTTCCGCTTACGGCCTACGAGGGTACGTAGACGATACTCTCCCCTCTCGTTGATGTGCATCACTGTGATCTTGCGTGTGCGTAGGAATTTTTTTGAAATTACTACGTTCCCCAACAGGCGAGGGCTAGTAGAGGTTTCTTTGGATCAGAGGAAACTCTGGATGGCTAGCTCATCCCAACGGTGGCACTGACCAAGGTCGTCACTCTCCTCCTTGCGGGGTCTGTCGAGGTCCCTCCCCTCCATCCTGGCCCCATGCCCGGGTGAAGACCCAAAATCTACTCAGATTAGGTGGTGGAGGCACTGCGTGTGTCGTGCCCTTCTAGGAGGTGTCGCCTGGGGTATTTGGGTGCTCAGTTAGAGGAACTGCTGGCAGAGGAGATGGGACCAATGGCAGCAAGTGGTGTTTGCGAAGGTGGAGCGGTGTGGCATCTGGAGCATCAGCAACGCCGGACCTCGGTCGCATGAGGCTGCGGGGAGTCAGTGGTAGACATGTGTTGATGGATGAGGGCAAGATGGTGGCACTCTCTAGCATCATGGTGGCATCAACAGCAGTTGGGCCTGCCAAGGCTTATGCATTAATCTCCCTGAAGATGGGACGACGGAAGATGGCCACGACAGATTGTAGAGCATGCACATGTGGTGCCCGCTGAGAGTGCAATGGACAGGTTTGTGCCCCAGACCCGGCAATGCGGCTTGGTTGTGGGCTCCGCTTTTAGATGTTGGGCTTCGGTGTGAGGTCTTGACAGGCGGCCCCGACCATGTGCATCCCCCTTCATCAAGTTGATAGGAGTAACGACTGATGTTTCCAGCAAGGTGGTTTTAGACTTATTGATGTATTACTATGTAAGGTGCTGATGAATAATTAATAAAATGGTTGTATGCATCACCCTAATGCAGAGGCCGGGGGTCATCCTCCATTTCAAAAAAGCTCTATCGCGTTAATACGACTGAAACCTTTAATCTGTTCTACCTATTTTCATTTTTTTCATCATAATAATGACAAATATCTTATGACTATGCTATGTCTTGGTATAAATATTTAGCAATTGACCGGACAGAAATAAGTGCTTTCATGACTAAATTAGAAACATTGGTACACTTGAATTTAAATAGGATAGATGATATTATCTAGATACACATGAATGTCAAAAGTACTTGCTATGATATATCAACATCGATTTGTTTAGATATACAATTATGAAGACTTGTTGTATTTTTTTCTTTCATAAGAAGACTCATCATGTTTTGTTTAAATAGAGTTATCATGATCACAATTTGACAATTTAGTTGGAAGAATAAGTGCAGCGAATTGAAAATTTTGTTGTTATATTGATGACAAAAATGTCAAGCCTTTTAAATTATGAACTATGTACACGTTCTTGACCATAATACCATTGTTCTCTTCTATCATTGACCAATGTATGCATCCTATCCCTTTTTGGAAGACAAAGTAAAATCTTGTTTTGTAAAATGACCTTAAATTATATTTTCCATTCGCATTGTTGATTAGTGTCAATGTTATTGCGCAACTAGAAGGATCTATATGGACCTAGAGGGGGTGAATAGGTACAACTACAAATTTTACTTCACTTATTAGAAATTTTAGGCCTTGCAGAATATAAAGTGTGTGCCTTAATATGCTAGGGTGAGATAACAACCTATATGATGCTTGCAAGTTCAGTAGACCAAAGGAAAGAAACACAAGTAACCAAGCTATACGGTTGGGGGTTAACTGAAGACTTGGAAAGAAAGATGTATCTCTATGGTTACTCCCATGGAGGGGAGATAATTGCCATTGGGGAGGTGGGAGAACCACCAAGGCCCAACGAACATCGCAAAGGCTCAATTTCTTCTGCTTGAGATATAAACACAAAGTCGATTCTCAACCAGTAGTGATAAACCTTGAGGTAACTATGTCATGCAAGTGCACATGGCTGGTTGAAGCACTCCTGTAGAAGTATAATCCTAGTTTAGTATCATTTCCAACAAAGAGCACAAGACAGTGTTAATACGAGCATTTCGGTCACACATGAAGTGGCACAAGTCTCGCATGAATTGACTAGTTTGGCATCTCCAAGAATTATGATGATAATAGTGGAAGAGTAATTGCTAAGTAAACTAAATGGGCTAAAACTAAGATTGTAAGTAAATAAATTTAAATTAAATAACATAGAATAAATGGCATTTTTTGGTAATGGAGAGGTTAAGCACATAGAGATTCAGTTAATGGTGAATAATGAGTGTCGGGTGTAGCGGTAATGTGAATTTACCTAGTTATGTGATATTACCCTTTGCATTGTATGTTCTGTAGGAAAGTCCCCCTTGAATAGTGAAAATCCTCCTGTCTGGATTGTTTGACTCTATTGTCCTGTCTTCTGTTACTATCAACTCAACAATTAAGCTCATTAGAATGGACCAATACTTTAAGCATCATGCCTTCCCTTTATCCTTGTATTGTCTTCTCTCCTAATTGACACTAATTAACACCTGTCATCTAGAGGTTAGAAATTCACTTGATAATAAGTGCTTACCCCTGTAGGCAATTACATCTTGTTGTCTGGGCCCTTAAATTGGACAACAAGCATTACACTCGACATGGGTGATACGTCTCCAACGTATCTATAATTTTTGATTGCTCCATGCTATTATATTATCTGTTTTGGATGTTAATGGGCTTTATTTTACACTTTTATATCATTTTTGGGACTAACCTACTAACCGGAGGCCCAGCCTAAATTGTTGTTTTTTGCCTATTTTAGGGTTTCGCAGAAAAGTAATGTCAAACAGAGTCCAAATGCCATGAAACCTTCGGGAACATGATTTTCTCAACAAACATGATCCAGGAGACTTGGAGTGGGCGTCAAGAAACGATCGAGGAGGGCACGAGGCAAGGGGCGCACCTACCCCCTGGGCATGCCCTCCACCCTCATGGGCCCTTCGTTGCTCCACCGATGTACTTCTTCCTCCTATATATATCCACATACCCCCCAAACATCCAGGAGCACCACAAAAACCTAATTCCATCGCCGCAACCTTCTGTACCGGAGAGATCCCATCTTGGGGCCTTTTCCGAACATCCACCGGAGGGGGCATTGATCATGGAGGGCCTCTACATCAACTCCATGGCCTCTCCGGTGATGTGTGAGTAGTTTAATTCAGACCTACGGGTCCATAGTTATTAGCTAGATGGTTCTT
Organism: Triticum dicoccoides; assembly: GCF_002162155.2. Lineage (NCBI taxonomy): Eukaryota > Viridiplantae > Streptophyta > Magnoliopsida > Poales > Poaceae > Triticum > Triticum dicoccoides. Next base: position 596,818,191 of record NC_041392.1, on the reverse strand, counting down.
CTCTCTCTTTGGATCTCAATACAAAGTTCTCCTCGATCTTCTTGAGATCTATTCAATGTAATCTTCTTTTGTGGTGTGTTTGTCGAGATCCGATGAATTGTGGGTTTATGATCAAGTTTATCTATGAACAATATTTGAATCTCCTATGAATTCTTTTATGTATGATTGGTTTTTCTTTGCAAGTCTCTTCGAATTATCAGTTTGGTTTGGCCTACTAGGTTGATCTTTCTTGCAATGGGAGAAATGCTTAACTTTGGGTTCAATCTTGCGGTGTCCTTTCCCAGTGACAGCAGGGGCAGCAAGGCACGTATTGTATTGTTGCCATCGAGGATAAAAAGATGGGGTTTATATCATATTGCATGAGTTTATCCCTCTACATCATGTCATCTTACTTAAAGCATTACTCTGTTCTTATGAACTTAATACTCTAGATGCATGCTGGATAGCGGTCGATGTGTGGAGTAATAGTAGTAGATGCAGAATCATTTCGATCTACTTGTCGCGGACGTGATGCCTATATACATGATCATACCTAGATATTCTCATAACTATGCTCAATTCTATCAATTGCTCAACAATAATTCGTTTACCCACCGTAATACTTATGCTCTTGAGAGAAGCAACTAGTGAAACCTATGGCCCCCAGGTCTATCTTCCATCATACTAATCTTCCAGCACTTAGTTATTTCTATTGCCATTTATTTTACTTTGCATCTTTATTTCTCTTTATCATAAAAATACCAAAAATATTATCTTATCATATCTATCAGATCTCACTCTCGTAAGTGGCCGTGAAGGGATTGACAACCCCTTTATCGCGTTGGTTGCGAGGTTATTATTTGTTTTTGTAGGTGCGTGCTACCTCTTGAGCACTGCGTTGGTTTTCCCTTGAAGAGGAAAGGGTGATGCAGTAAAGCAGCGTAAGTATTTCCCTCAGTTTTTTAGAACCAAGGTCTCAATCCAGTAGGAGATCATGATCAAGTCCCATGCACCTACACAAACAGATAAGAACCTCGCAACCAACGCAATAAAGGGGTTGTCAAGCCCTTCTCAGTCACTTACGAGAGTGAGATATGATAGATATGATAAGATAATATTTTTGGTATTTTTATGATAAAGAGAAATAAAGATGCAAAGTAAAATAAACAGCAAAGGAAATAACTAAGTGTTGGAAGATTAATATGATGGAAGATAGACCCGGGGGCCATAGGTTTCACTAGTGGCTTCTCTCAAGAGCATAAGTACTATGGTGGGTAAACGAATTACTGTGGAGCAATTGATAGAATTGAGCATAGTTATGAGAATATATTGGTATGATCATGTATATAGGCATCATGTTCGAGATAAGTAGACCGACTCCTGCCTGCATCTACTATTATTACTCCACACATCGACCGCTATCTAGCATGCATCTAGAGTATTAAGTTCAAGAGAACGGAGTAATGCTTTAAGGAAGATGACATGATGTAGAGGGATAAACTCATGCCATATGATATAAACCCCATCTTTTTATCCTTGATGGCAACAATACAATACATATCAGTTCCCTTTCTATCACTGGGATCGAACACCGCAAGATTGAACCTAAAGCTAAGAACTCCTCCCATTGCAAGAAAGAACAATCTAGTAGGCCAAACCAAACTGATAATTCGAAGAGACTTGCAAAAATAAACCAATCGTACATAAAAGAATTCAGAGAAGAATCAAATATTGTTCATAGATAATCTGGATCATAAACCCACAATTCATCGGATCTCGACAAACATACCGCAAAAGAAGATTACATCGAATATATCTCCAAGAAAATTGAGGAGAACTTTGTATTGAGATCCAAAGAGAGTGAAGAAGCCATCTAGGTAATAACTATGGACCCGTAGGTCTGAAGTAAACTACTCACACATAACCGGAGAGGCCATGGAGTTGATGTCGAGGCCCTCCGTGATCAATGCCCCCTTCAGCGGAGCTCCGGAAAAAGCCCCAAGATGGGATCTCTCGAGTACAGAAGGTTGCAGCGGTGGAATTAGGTTTTCGTGGTGCTCCTGGATGTTTGGGGGGTACGTGGATATATATATAGGAGGAAGAAGTATGTCGGTGGAGCAACGGAGGGACCACGAGGGTGGAGGGTGCGCCCAGGCGGGTAGGCGCACCCCCGTGCCTCGTGCCTTCCTCCCTTGTTTCTTGACGGCCACTCCAAGTCTCCTGGACCACGTTTGTTGATAAAATCACGTTCCCGAAGGTTTCATTCCGTTTGGACTCCATTTGATATTCCTTTTCTTTGAAACCCTAAAATAGGCCAAAAAATAGCAATTTGGGCTGGGCCTCCAGTTAGTAGGTTAGTCTCAAAAATGATATAAAAGTGTAAAATAAAGCCCATTAACATCCAAAATAGATAACATAATAGCATGGAGCAATCAAAAATTATAGATACATTGGATACGTACCAAGCATCCCCAAGCTTAATTCCTGCTCGTCCTCGAGTAGGTGCTGATAAAAGAAGAATGTTTGATGTGGAATGCTTTCTAACATATTTCTCAATGTAATTTTTCTTTATTGTGGCATGAATTTTCAGATCCATAAGATTCAAAATAAATGTTTAATATTGACATAAAAATAATAATACTTCAAGCATACTAACTAAGCAATTATGTCTTCTCAAAATAACATCGACAAAGAAAGTTATCCCTACAAAATCATATAGTCTGGCTATGCTCTTTCTTCACCACACAAAATATTTAAATCATGCACAACCCCGATGACAAGCCAAGAAATTGTTTCATACTTTTGATGTTCTCAAACTTTTTTAATCTTCACGCAATATATGAGCGTGAGCCATGGATATAGCACTATGGTGGAATAGAATGGTGGTTGTGGAGAAGACAAAAAGGGAGAAGATAGTCTCACATCAACGAGGCGTATCAACGGGCTACGGAGATGCCCATTAATAGATATCAACGCGAGTGAGTAGGGATTGCCATACAACGGATGCACTAGAGCTATAAGTATATGAAAGCTCAACAAAAGAAACTAAGTGGGTGTGCATCCAACTTGCTTGCTGACACGTCTCCAACGTATCTATAATTTTTGATTGCTCCATGCTATATTATCTACTGTTTTGGACATTATTGGGCTTTATTATCCACTTTTATATTACTTTTGGGACTAACCTATTAACTGGAGACCCAGCCCAGAATTGTTGTTTTTTGCCTATTTTAGGGTTTCGAAGAAAAGGAATATCAAACGGAGTCCAAACAGAATGAAACCTTTTGGAACGTGATTTTCGGAACGAACATGATCTAGGAGACTTGGACCCTACGTCAAGAAACAAAGGAGGAGGCCACGAGGTAGGGGCGCGCTTACTCCCCCCCTAGGATCGCCCTCCACCCTCGTGGGCCCACTTCAGTCCACCGATGTAGTCCTTCCTCCTATATATACCTACATACCCCCAAATGATCAGATAGAGAGCCAAAAACTTAATTCCACCGCCGCAACTTTTTGTATCCATGAGATCCCATCTTGGGGCCTGTTCCGAAGCTCTGCCGGAGGGGGCATCCATCACGGAGGGCTTCTACATCAACACCATAGCCTCTTCGATGAAGTGTGAGTAGTTTACTTCAGACCTTCGGGTCCATAGTTATTAGCTAGATGGCTTCTTCTCTCTTTTTGGATCTCAATAGAAAGTTCTCCCCTCTCTTATGGAGATCTATTCGATGTAATCTTCTTTTTGCGATCTGTTTGTTGAGACCGATGAATTGTGGTTTTATGATCAAGATTATCTATGAACAATTTTTGAATCTTCTCTGAATTCTTTTATGTATGATTGGTTATCTTTGCAAGTATCTTTGAATTATCAGTTTGGTTTGGCCTACTAGATTGATCTTTCTTGCAATGGGAGAAGTGCTTAGCTTTGGGGTGTCCTTTCCCAGTGATAGTAGGGGCAGCAAGACACGTATTGTATTGTTTCCATCGAGGATAAAAATATGGGGTTTTTATCATATTGCATGAATTTATCCCTCTACATCATGTCATGTTGCTTAAGGCGTTACTCTGTTTCCATGAACTTAATACTCTAGATGCATGCTAGATAGCGGTCGATGAGTGGAGTAATAGTAGTAGATGCAGGCAGGAGTCGGTCTACTTGTCTTGGACGTGATGCCTATATACATGATCATCCCTAGATACTCTCATAACTATGCTCAATTCTGTCAATTGCTCAACTGTAATTTGTTCACTCACCATAAAATACTTATGCTCTTGAGAGAAGCCACTAGGGAAACCTATGGCCCCCAGGTCTATCTTCATCATATTAATCTTCCAATACTTTGCTTTTATTTTACTTTGCATCTTTATCAGAAAAATACCAAAAATATTATCTTATCATATCTATCAGATCTCACACTCGTAAGTGGCCGTGAAGGGATTGACAACCCCTTATCGCATTGTTTGTGAGGAGCTATTTGTTTTGTGCAGGTACGAGGGACTCGTGCATAGCCTCCTACTGGATTGATACATTGGTTCTCAAAAACTGAGGGAAATACTTACGCTACTTTGCTGCATCATCCTTTCCTCTTCAAGGAAATCCAACGCATTGCTCAAGAGGTAGCACTTCCTCACGAAGACATAGGGCAATTTTGAGGAAGCCCATCATTGGAATATACAAGCCAAGTTCTATAATGAAAAATTCCCACTAGTATATGAAAGTGATATCATAGGAGACTCTCTATATGAAGAACATGGTTCTACTTTGAAGCACAAGTGTGGAAAAAGGATAGTAACATTGTCCCTTCTCTCTTTTTCTCTTTTTTTATTTGGGCCTTCTTTCTTTTTTTGGCCTCTTTTTTTTCGTCCGGAGTCTCATCCCGACTTGTGGGGGAATCATAGTCTCCATCATCCTTTCCTCACTGGGACAATGCTCTAATAATGATGATCATCACACTTTATTTACTTAAAACTCAAGAATTACAACTCAATACTTAGAACAAAATATGACTCGATGTGAATACCTCCGGCGGTGTACCGGGATGTGCAATGATGCATGAGTGACATGTATGAAAGTATTATGAACGGTGGCTTTGCCACAAATACGATGTCAACTACATGATCATGCAAGCAATATGACAATGATGAGGCGTGTCATAATAACGAAACGGTGGAAAGTTGCATGGCAATATATCTCGGAATGGCTATGGAAATGCCATAATAGTTAGGTATGGTGGTTGTTTTGAGGAAGGTATATGGTGGGTTTATGGTACAGGCGAAAGTTGCGCGATACTAGGGAGGCTAGCAATGGTGGAAGGATGAGAGTGTGTATAATCCATGGACTCAACATTAGTCATAAAGAACTCACATACTTATTGCGAAAATCTATTAGTTATCAAAATAAAGTATTATGCGCATGCTCCTAGGGGGATAGATTGGTAGGAAAAGACCATCGCTCGTCCCCGACCGCCACTCATAAGGAAGACAATCAATAAATAAATCATGCTCCGACTTCATCACATAACGGTTCACCATACATGCATGCTGCGGGAATCACAAACTTCAACACAAGTATTTCTCAAATTCACAACTACTCAACTAGCATGACTCTCATATCACCATCTCCATATCTCAAAACAATTATCAAGTATCAAACTTATCATAGTATTCAATGCACTTGTATGAATGTTTTTATTATTGCCATGTTGTTCTAAAGGACTCTCAAAATAATACAAGCGAAGCATGAGAGAACAATAGTTTCTATAAAAAAAATCCACCACCGTGCTCTAAAAGATATAAGTGAAGCACTAGAGAAAAAACTATATAGCTCAAAAGATATAAGTGAAGCACATAGAGTAAAAAAAGGGCAACCTGGTGCATGTAGCTCCCGCTTGTGCAGGGTCCAGGGAAGGGTCAAATCATGTGAGTCTCTCTCAAAAGGTGTGTACAGCAAGGATTATTGTGGTAAACTAAAAGGCAAAGACTCAAATCATACAAGACACTCCAAGCAAAACACATATCATGTGGTGAATAAAAATATAGCTCTAAGTAAAGTTACCGATAGACGAAGACGAAAGAGGGGATGCCTTCCGGGGCATCCCCAAGCTTATGCTTTTTGGTGTCCGTGAATTTTACCTTGGGGTGCCATGGGCATCCCCAATCTTAGGCTCATGCCACTCTTTGTTCCATAATCCTTCAAATCTTTACCCAAAACATGAAAACTTCACAACACAAAACTCAAAATAGAAAATCTCGTGAGCTCCGTTAGCGAAAGAAAACAAAACACCACTTCAGAGTACTATAATGAAATCATTATTTATTTCTATTGGTGTTAAACCTACTTTATTACAACTTCTCTATGGTTTATAAGCTCTTTTACTAGCCATAGATTCATCAAAATAAGAAAACAACACAAGAAAAACAGAATCTATCAAAAACAGAACACTCTGTAGTAATCTGTAGTTAAGGCAAGTTCCAGAACCCGAAAAATCCTCAAATTCATTTCTGTACATGAGGAATTTATCTATTAATCATCTGCAAAAAGAATTAACTACATAGCACCTTCCAAATAAAAATGGCAGCAATTCTCGTGGGCCTTTTCTCTTTTCTATAGCAAGATCAAAAAGACTTTCCCCAAGTCTTCCCAACGGTTCTACTTGGAACAAACACTAATTAAATACAAAGACACAGCCAAAACAGATTCTAGATAAATTATTTATTAATAAACGGGAGCAAAAAGCAAGGGATAAAAATAAAATTGGGTTGCCTCCCAACAAGCGTTATCGTTTAACGCCCCTAGCTAGGCATAAAAGCGAAGATAGATCTAGGTATTGCTATTTTTGGTAGGCAATTCTTCAATGAGACACCTATAATTCCTAGGCGTTTCTTCCTTTTTATTAATTATCAAACTTCTAGGCACAAAATCAAGAAAATCATTTGTAGCAAACGGTTCCTTAATGATAGTAAAAAGATTAGGATGAACACTTATTGATTTTAAATCCGCAGTTTCCTTACTAGAGGATTCACCCTTATTTTTAGGAACATAAATAAGCTTGGCAATTTTAGTAGGAGGATTAGGAGTATTTTTAACGGAAGAAAAAGTGGATCCCAAGTTGGTGATAATTCCCTCAAGTTTATCGATTCTAGTAGAATCTTGATCTATTCTTTCCTTAACTATGGGTTCCTTTTCCTTCAAGAAATTTAAAGTAACTCCCACTTTAGATCCATATTGGGTAATTTGGTTGTGGATATTTTTATCCAAATTCTCAATTAACTCTATAGTAGCAACTTTATTCTCAATAATTTCAAGCGTTTGCATCACATGTTCCAAAGTTAACATAGTTCCATTAACCAAAAGAGGTGGTGGGCCAAACAAATCTATCATAGCATTATAAGAATCAAAAGTATGTCTACCCAAGAAATTGCCTCCGGTAATGGTATCAAGAATATATCTATTCCAAGGAGTGATGTCTACATAAAAATTGCGAAGAAGAACAGAAGTAGATTGCTTTCTAGTAGATCTATTTTGAGCATTGCAAATTCTGTACCAAGCATCTTTTAGATTTTCTCCCTCCCTTTGTTTAAAATTAAGAACTTCATTCTCGGGAGACAAAGGAGTAGATAAATGACTAGCCATAACGACGAAGCAAGCAGAAAAGAGGCGAATAGGGAAAGAGAAGGGGAACGGAGAGAGAGGGAGAGAGGAAAAGAGGGCAAATAAAACGGTAAGGGTGAAGTGGGGGAGAGGAAAACGAGAGGCAAATGGCAAATAATGTAATGCGAGGGATAAGAGTTTGTGATGGGTACTTGGTATATTTTGACTTGGTAATGGCGCCAGAAATGACTCATTGTGGGAGTCAAATCTTTACTTGACTTGGTGCGAACCTCCCTGGCAACGGCGCTAGAAATCCTGCTTGCTACCTCTTGAGCACTGCGTTGGTTTTCCATTGAAGAGGAAAGGGTGATGCAGTAAAGCAGCGTAAGTATTTCCCTTAGTTTTTGAGAAACAAGGTATCAATCCAGTGGGAGATCACGCTCAAGTCCCACGCACCTACAGAAACAAATAAGAACCTCGCAACCAACGCGATAAAGGGGTTGTCAAGCCCTTCTCAGTCACTTACGAGAGTGAGATCTGATAGATATGATAAGATAATATTTTTGGTATTTTTATGATAAAGAGAAATAAAGATGCAAACTAAAATAAATGGCAAAGGAAATAACTAAGTATTGGAAGATTAATATGATGGAATATAGACCCGGGGGCCATAGGTTTCACTAGTGGCTTCTCTCAAGAGCATAAGTATTACGATGGGTAAACGAATTACTGTCGAGCAATTGATAGAATTGAGCATAGTTATGAGAATATCTAGGTATGATCATGTATATAGGCATCACGTCCGAGACAAGTAGACCGACTCCTGCCTGCATCTACTACTATTACTCCACACATCGACCGCTATCCAGCATGCATCTAGAGTATTAAGTTCAAGAGAACAGAGTAATGCTTTAAGGAAGATGACATGATGTAGATGGATAAACTCATGCAATATGATATAAACCCCATCTTTTTATCCTCTATGGCAACAATACAAGACATATCGGTTCCTTTTCTGTCACTGGGATCGAACACCGCAAGATTGAACCCAAAGGTAACCACTTCTCCCATTGCAAGAAAGATCAATCTAGTAGGCCAAACCAAACTGATAATTTGAAGAGACATGCAAATATAAACCAATCATACATAAAAGAATTCAGAGGAGAATCAAATATTGTTCATAGATAATCTGGATCATAAACCGCAAAAGAAGATTACATCGAATTGATCTCCAAGAAAATCGAGGAGAACTTTGTATTGAGATCCAAAGAGAGAGAAGAAGCCATATAGCTAATAACTATGGACCCATAGGTGGAGGGCGCGCCCCCTGCCCCGTGCCTTCCTCCCTTGTTTCTTGACGGCTACTCCAAGTATCCTAGATCACATTTGTTGAGAAAATCACATTCCCGAAGGTTTCATTCCGTTTGGACTCTGTTTGATATTCCTTTTCTTCGAAACCCTAAAATAGGAAAAAAAAAGCAATTTGGGATGGGCCTCCGGTTAGTAGGTTAGTCCCAAAAATGATACAAAAGTGTAAAATAAAGCCCATTAACATCCAAAATAGGTAATATAATAGCATGGAGCAATCAAAAATTATAGTTACGCTGGAGACGTATCAGTGTGTGGGACTCGAGTGTGATCTCCTACTGGATTGATACCTTGGTTCTCAAAAACTGAGGGAAATACTTACGCTACTTTACTGCGTCACCCTTTCCTATTCAAGGGAAAACCAACGCAGTGCTCAAGAGGTAGCAAGAAGGATTTCTGGTGCCGTTGCCAGGAAGATTCGCACCAAGTCAAGTCAAGATTTGACTCCCGACAACGAGCCATTTCTGGCACCGTTGCCGGAGAGTCTACGCACAAGTCAAGACATACCATGTACCCATCACAAACTCTTATCCCTTGCATTACATTATTTGCCATTTGCCTCTCGTTTTCGTCTCCCCCACTTCACCCTTGCCGTTTTATTTGCCTTCTTTTCCTCTTGCCCTCTCTTTCTCTTCGCCTCTTTCTCGCTTGCTTCTTGTTTGCTCGTGTGTTGGATTGCTTGCTTGTCACGGTGGCTCAAGATAATACTAAATTGTGTGACTTTACCAATACCAACAACAATGATTTTCTTAGCACTCCGATTGCTCCTCTTATCGATGCTGAATCTTGTGAAATTAATGCTGCTTTGTTGAATCTTGTCATGAAAGATCAATTCGTCGGCCTTCCTAGTGAAGATGCCGCTACCCATCTAAACAACTTTGTTGAATTGTGTGATATGCAAAAGAAGAAAGATGTGGATAATGATATTGTTAAACTTAAACTATTTCCGTTTTCGCTTAGAGATCGTGCTAAAGCTTGGTTTTCGTCTTTGCCTAAAAATAGTACTGATTCATGGAATAAGTGCAAAGATGCTTTTATCTCTAATTATTTTCCTCCCGCTAAAATCATCTCTCTTAGAAATGATATTATAATTTTAAGCAACTTGATCATGAACATGTTGCACAAGCTTGGGATAGGATGAAATTAATGATACGTAATTGCCCTACACATGGTTTGTATATTTGGATGATTATACAAAAAATTTATGTCAGGTTGAATTTTGCTTCTAGAAATCTTTTAGATTCGGCCGCAGGAGGCACTTTTATGGAAATCACTTTAGGAGAAGCTACTAAACTCCTAGATAATATTATGGTTAATTATTCTCAATGGCACACTGAAAAATCTACTAGTAAAAAAGTGCATGTGATAGAAGAAATTAATGTTTTTTGTGGAAATATGGATGAACTTATGAAATTGTTTGCTAATAAGAATGTTTCCTTTGATCCTAATGATGTGCCTTTGTCTACCTTGATTGAGAATAATAATGAATCTATGGATGTGAATTTTGTTGGTAGGAACAATTTTGGTAATAACGCGTATAGTGGTAATTTTAATTCTAGGCCGTTTCCTAGTAATTCCTCTAATAATTATGGTAATTCCTACAACAACTCTTATGGAAATTTTAATAAGATGCCCTCTGAATTTGAGACTAGTGTTAAGGAGTTTATGAATTCGCAAAAGAATTTCAATGCTTTGCTTGAAGAAAAATTGCTTAAGGTTGATGAATTGGCTAGGAACGTTGATATAATTTCTCTTGAAGTTGATTCTTTGAAACTTAGATCTATTCCACCTAAGCATGATATCAATGAGTCTCTCAAAGCCATGAGAATTTCCATTGATGAGTGCAAAGAAAGAACCGCTAGGATGCATGCTAAGAAAGATTGCTTTGTGAAAGCGTGTTCTTCTAGTTTCTATGAAAATAAAGATGAAGATCTAAAAGTTATTGATGTATCTCCAATTAAATATTTGTTTTCCAATATGAATCTTGATAATGATGGGACTGAAGATGAGCAACCTTTACCTAGAAGGCGTTCCAAAAATTTGGAGTTTTTAGATCTTGATGCAAAAATTGGTAAAAGTGGGATTGAAGAGGTCAAAACTTTAGATATCAATGAACCCACTATCTTGGATTTTAAGGAATTTAATTACGATAATTGCTCTTTGATAGATTGTATTTCCTTGTTGCAATCTGTGCTAAATTCTCCTCATGCATATAGTCAAAATAAAGCTTTTACTAAACGTATCGTTGATGATGTGATGCAATCTTATGAAGAAAAACTTGAGTTGGAAGTTTCTATCCCTAGAAAACTTTATGATGTGGGAACCTACAATAAAAAATAAAATTAAAGATCATGAGTGCTTTGCTTTGTGTGATTTGGGTGCTAGTGTTTCCACGATTCCAAAAACTTTGTGTGGTTTGCTAGGTTTCCGTGACTTTGATGATTGTTCTTTAAACTTGCACCTTGCGGATTCCACTATTAATAAACCTATGGGAAAGATTAATGATGTTATTATTGTTGCAAATAGGAATTATGTGCCCGTAGATTTCATTGTTCTTGATATAGATTGCAATCCTTCATGTCTTATTATTCTTGGTAGAGCTTTCCTTAGAACGATTGGTGCAATTATTGATATGAAGGAAGAGAATATTAAATTCCAATTTCCATTAAGGAAAGGCATGGAACACTTCCCTATAAAGAAAGTTAAATTACCATATGAATCTATTATGAGATCCACTTATGGATTGCCTACCAAAGATGGCAATACCTAGATCTATCCTTGCTTTTATGCCTAGCTAAGGGCGTTAAACGATAACACTTGTTGGGAGGCAACACAATTTTATTTTTACTCCTTGCTTTTTTTCTCCAGTTTAGTAATAAATAATTTATCTAGCCTCTGTTTTGGTTGTGTTTTTTTTGTTTAATTAGTGTTTGTGCCAAGTAGAACCGTTGGGAAGACTTGGGGAAAGTCTTTTTGATCTTGCTGCAAAAAACAGAAACTTTAGCGCTCACGAGAATTGCTGCCAATTTTTATTGGAGAGTGATATTTAGTTAATTATTTTTGAAGATGATTAATAGATAAATTACTCACGTCCAGAAACTTATTTTTGAATTTTTGGGGTTCCAGAAGTTTGCGTTAGTTATAGATTACTACATATTGTTCTATTTTTGACAGATTCTGTTTTTCATGTGTTGTTTGCTTATATTGATGAATCTATGGTTAGTAAAAGATCTTATAAACCATATAGAAGTTGGGCTACAGTAGGTTTAACACCAATATAAATAAATAATGAGTTCATTACAGTACCTTGAAGTGGTGTTTTGTTTTCTTTCGCTAACGGAGGTCACGAGATTTTCTATTTTGAGTTTTGTGTTGTGAAGTTTTCAAGTATTGGGTAAAGATTTGATGGATTGTGGAACAAGGAGTGGCAAGAGCCTAAGCTTGGGGATGCCCATGGAACCCCAAACTAAAATTAAAGGACACCAGAAATCCTAAGATTGGGGATGCCCCGGAAGGCATCCCCTCTTTTGTCTTCGTCTATCGATAACTTTACTTGGAGCTATATTTTTATTCACCACATGATATGTGTTTTGCTTGGAGCGTCTTGTATGATTTGAGTCTTTGCTTTTTAGTTTACCACAATCATCCTTGATGTACACACCTTTTGAGAGAGACTCGCATGAATTGAAATTTATTAGAATACTTTATGTGCTTCACTTATATCTTTTGAGCTATAAATTTTTTGCTCTAGTGCTTCACTTATATGTTTTAGAGCACGGCGGTGGTTTTATTTTATAGAAATAATTGATCGCTCATGCTTCCCTTATATTATTTTGAGAGTCCCTTAGAACAACATGGAAATTTTCTTTTAGGCATAATAAAAATATTCATAGAAGTGCATTGAATACTATGAGAAGTTTGATACTTGATAATTGTTTTGAGATATGGAGATGGTGATATTAGAGTCATGCTAGTTGAGTAGTTGTGAATTTGGGAAATACTTGTGTTAAAGCTTGTGATTCCCGTAGCATGCACGTATGGTGAACCATTATGTGATGAAGTCGGAGCATGATTTATTTATTGATTGTCTTCCTTACGAGTGGTGGTCTGGGACGAGCGATGGTCTTTTTATACCAATCTATCCCCCTAGGAGCATGCGTGTAATACTTTGTTTCGATAACGAATAGATTTTTGCAATAAATATGTGAGTTCTTTATGACTAATGTTGAGTCCATGGATTATACGCACTCTCACCCTTCCACCATTGCTAGCCTCTCTAGTATCGCGCAACTTTCGCCAGTACCATAAACCCACCATATACCTTCCTCAAAACAGCCACCATACCTACCTATTATGGCATTTCCATAGCCATCCCGAGATATATTGCCATGCAACTTTCCACCATTCCGTTATTATGACACGCTTCATCATTGTCATATTTCTTGCATGATCATGTAGTTGACATCGTATTTGTGGCAAATCCACCATTCATAATTCCTCATACATGTCACTCATGAATCATTGCACCTCCCGGTACACCGCCGGAGGCATTCACATAGAGTCATATTTTTGTTCTAAGTATTGAGTTCTAATTCTTGAGTTGTAAGTAAATAAAGTGTGATGATCATCATTATTAGAGCATTGTCCCAGTGAGGAAAGGATAATGGAGACTATGATTCCCCCACAAGTCGGGATGAGACACCGGATGAAAAAAAGAGGCCAAAAAAAAGAAAGAAGGCCCAAATAAAAAAATGAGAGAAAAAGAGAGAAGGGACAATGCTACTATCCTTTTTCCACACTTGTGCTTCAAAGTAGCACCATGATCTTCATGATAGAGAGTCTCCGATGATATCACTTTCAAATACTAGTGGGAATTTTTCATTATAGAACTTGGCTTGTATATTCCAATGATGGGATTCCTCAAAAATGCCCTAGGTCTTCATGAGCAAGCGAGTTGGATGCACACCCACTTAGTTTCTTTTGTTGAGCTTTCATATACTTATGGCTCTAGTGCATCCGTTGCATGGCAATCTCTACTCACTCACATTGATATCTATTGATGGGCATCTCCATAGCCCGTTGATACGCCTAGTTGATGTGAGACTATCTTCTCCCTATTTTTCTTCTCCACAACCACCATTCTATTCCACATATAGTGGTATATCCATGGCTCACGCTCATATATTGCGTGAAGATTGAAAAAGTTTGAGAACATCAGAAGTATGAAACAATTGCTTGGCTTGTCATCGGGGTTGTGCATGATTTCAATATTTTGTGTGGCGAAGATAGAGCATAGCCAGACTATATGATTCTGTAGGGATAACTTTCTTTAGCCATGTTATTTTCAGAAGACATAATTGCTTAGTTAGTATGCTTGAAGTATTATTATTTCTATGTGAATATTAAACATTTATCTTGAATCTTTCGGATCTGAACATTCATCCCACAATAAAAAAATTACATTGAGAAATATGTTAGAAAGCATTCCACATCAAAAATTCTTGTTTTATCATTTACCTACTCGAGGACGAGCATGAATTAAGCTTGGGGATGCTTGATACGACTCCAATGTATCTATAATTTTTGATTGCTCCATGCTATTATATTATCTGTTTTGGATGTTAATGGGCTTTATTTTACACTTTTATATCATTTTTGGGACTAACCTACTAACCGGAGTCCCAGCCCAAATTGTTTTTTTCCTATTTTAGGGCTTCACAGAAAAGGAATATCAAACGGATTCCAAACGGAATGAAACCTTCGGGAACATGATTTTCTCAACAAACGTGATCCAGGAGACTTTGAGCAGGTGTCAAGAAACGATCGAGGAGGGCACGAGGCAAGGGGGCGCGCCTCCACCCTCGTGGTCCCCTCGTTGCTCCACCGATGTACTTCTTCCTCCTATATATATCCACGTACCCCCCAAACATCCAGGAGCACCACAAAAGCTAATTCCACCGCTGCAACCTTCTGTACCCGAGAGATCCCATCTTGGGGCCATTTCCGGAGCTCCGCCGGAGGGGGCATTGATCACGGAGGGCCTCTACATCAACTCCATGCCTCTCCGGTGATGGGTGAGTAGTTTACTTCAGACCTACGGGTCCATAGTTATTAGCTAGAAGGCTTCTGCTCTCTCTTTGGATCTCAATACAAAGTTCTCCTCGATCTTCTTGGAGATCTATTCGATGTAATCTTCTTTTGCGGTGTGTTTGTCGAGATCTGATGAATTGTGGGTTTATGATCAAGTTTTCTATGAACAATATTTGAATCTCCTCTGGATTCTTTTATGTATGATTGGTTTATCTTTGCAAGTCTCTTCGAATTATAAGTTTGGTTTGGCCTATTAGATTGATCTTTCTTGCAATGGGAGAAGTGCTTAGCTTTGGGTTCAATCTTGCGGTGTCCTTTCCCAGTGACAGCAGGGGCAGCAAGGTTGAAAGTGCGTTATATCGACTAGAGGGGGTGAATAGGAGATTTTTATGAAAGTCTTCAAAACGTGGAAGTTATGAAGACAAACGATAGAAATAAACCTATTACCCTGCAGCGGAAGGTAGACTACACTAGGCAAGCCATAGTCAACTATTCAATAGAGTGAAAGAACAATGACTAATAGCAGCAATGTTGTAAGGATCAGGTAGGAAGATATTGTGAAGCCACACAGAACACGCAGTCACTCAGTGAAGACAAAAGATAGTGCGAACATACAATGACTTCACAAGGAGTAACAGTAAGTAAAGGGAAGGGAAGATGAAACCAGTGACTCACTGAAGACAATGATTTGTTGGACCAGTTCCAGTTGCTGTGACAAATGTACGTCTGGTTAGGGCGGCTAGGTATTTAAACCTTAGGACACACAGTCCCGGACACCCAGTCCTGAACACGCAGCTCAGGACACCCAGTCCTCACCGTATTCCCCTTGAGCTAAGGTCACACAGACCTCGCCCAATCACTCTGGTAAGTCTTCAAGGTAGACTCCCAAACCTTCACAGACTTCGTTCACCGGCAATCCACAATGTCTCTTGGATGCTCAGAACACGACGCCTAACCGGCTGGAGGATGCACAGTCCTCAAGTGTAATAAGTCTTCAGATCACACAGACAAGAAGGCTTAAGTGATGCCTAATTCTCTTTGGCTCTGGGTGGTTAGGGCTTTATCCTCGCAAGGAATTCTCTCTCAAAGGCTTCGAGGTGGGTTGCTCTCAAACGACAAAAGCCGTATTCTGAATCTGAGCAGCCAACCGTTTATGGTTGTAGGGGGTGGGCTATTTATAGCCACTTGGCAACCCGGCCTGATTTGTCCAAAATGACCCTGGGTCACTAAGGAACTGACACGTGCTCCAACGGTCAGATTTCAAACTCACACGGCAACTTTACTTGGGCTACAAGCAAAGCTGACTTGTCCGACTCTCAAAGTCTTCACTCGAAGACGTAGGTTTTGTTTAAGCATCACTTCAGTCATTCTGACTGGTTCTCTTGGACCCCACTTAACAGTACGGTGGTTCCTATGACTCAACACAGAAGAAAGAAAACTATGAAAGATCTAAGTCTTCGAGCTCCATAGGCTTCATGTGGTGTCTTCTCTTGTCATAGTCTTCAATGTGAATATCTTCATATCCCACCTTTGACTTCAATGTCTTCATACATTTTTAGGGGTCATCTCTGGTAGGAAAACCGAATCAATGAGGGACTTCTACCTGTGTTATCCTGCAATTCTCACAAACACATTAGTCCCTCAACTAGGTTTGTCGTCAATACTCCAAAACCAACTAGGGGTGGCACTAGATGCACTTACAAAGGCACATATTGTATTGTTGCCATCGAGGATAAAAAGATGGGGTTTATATCATATTGCATGAGTTTATCCCTCTACATCATGTCACCTTACTTAAAGCATTACTCTATTCTTATGAACTTAATACTCTAGATGCATGCTGGATAGCGGTCGATGTGTGGAGTAATAGTAGTAGATGCATAATCGTTTAGGTCTACTTGTCTCGGACGTGATGCCTATATATATGATCATACCTAGATATTCTCATAGCTATGCTCAATTCTATCAATTGCTCGACAGTAAATCGTTTACCCACCGTAATACTTATGCTCTTGAGAGAAGCCAGTAGTGAAACCTATGGCCCCGGGTTTATCTTCCATCATATTAATCTTCCAACACTTAGTTATTTCTATTTCCATTTATTTTACTTTGCATCTTTATTTTGCTTTATCATAAAAATACCAAAAATATTATCTTATCATATCTATCAGATCTCACTCTCATAAGTGATCGTGAAGAGATTGACAACCCCTTTATCGTGTTGGTTGCGAGGTTCTTATTTGTTTGTGTAGGTGCGTGGGACTAGAGCGTGATCTCCTATTGGATTGATACCTTGGTTCTCAAAAACTGAGGGAAATACTTACGCGACTTTACTGCATCAGCCTTTCCTCTTCAAGGTAAAACCAACGCAGTGCTCAAGAGGTAGCAATGGGTAACCAACATTGTAATCCATCACAATAGGCTTAGATACAAAACCCTTTCCACCAATCTTCTACATCTCCCACGCATAGGGAAATTACTCACGCATGAGAGATGGATTACAATGAGACACGGAGATCATACAAAAGGGAACCATATAAATATGACCAAATTTTGCCACAATAAGATAAATGATTAAACCGATCTTGATCCTTGGGCAAAACTACTAATAGAGTTTACAAACCCTAACCTTATAAGTTGGTACCGCTATCTAGCCTTGGTAGTATGCATAGTTAATCCAAGATATGTGAAGGGTATACTTTCCTTCTAATTCAAAATATTGGTAAGCTCATTAGATCTATCATTCATAATATTAATAGGCGCTCGGAATTATTTATATACTTAACCTTCCCAATTTAATCACTGAGTTTTTGTAGTATGATTTTTAGATTGATAAGTTGTTGGGGATTAGCAGGCAGGACAATTCAAGTATAATTGACATATTGGATTACAAGATAACTCGATCCAAACGATTTGTCAATAGAAAGGTGGATAAGTCCATTATCCATGCATCATCAATTATTAGTTGGTGTAATTAACCAACCATGACAAATAGTAATGTGGATA
The DNA here is from genome assembly GCF_002162155.2 of Triticum dicoccoides. NCBI lineage: Eukaryota > Viridiplantae > Streptophyta > Magnoliopsida > Poales > Poaceae > Triticum > Triticum dicoccoides. The sequence continues at coordinate 596,800,157 of NC_041392.1, read as the reverse complement.
GGGGGTCATATTGTATAACACCTGTCGGCGTCAAAACCGGCGGATCTCGGGTAGGGGGTCCCGAACTGTGCGTCTAAGGCGAATGGTAACAGGAGGCAGGGGACACGATGTTTTACCCATGTTCGGGCCTCTTGATGGAGGTAAAACCCTACGTCCTGCTTGATTAATATTGATGATATGGGTACTACAAGAGTAGATCTACCACGAGATCAGAGAGGCTAAACCCTAGAAGCTAGCCTATGGTATGATTGTATGTTGTCCTATGGACTAAAACCCTCCGATTTATATAGATACCGGAGAGGGTTAGGGTTACACAAGGTCGGTTACAAAGGAGGAGATACACATATCCGTATTGCCTAGCTTGCCTTCCACACGAAGTAGAGTCCCATTCGGACACAAGACGAAGTCTTCAATCTTGTATCTTCATAGTCTAACAGTCAGGCTGAAAGATATAGTCCGGCTGTCCGGAGACCCCCTAATCCAGGACTCCCTCAGTAGCCCCTGAACAAGGCTTTCAATGACGATAAGTCCGGCGCGCAGTATTGTCTTCGGCATTGCAAGGCGGGTTCCTCCTCCGAATACACCATGGAAGTATTTGAATACAAGGATAGTGCTCGACCCTGCAAAATAAGTTCCACATACCACCATAGAGATAATAATATTTCCACAAATCCAATTTGCTGACTTGTTTTTGCAAAACGACATTATGCCATGGCCCAGCGATTATTCGAATCGTTTCCTTTAACTAGCCCCGCACATAACGCGAGGCAGTTTTTTGACACGTCTTGTCAAAGCAGAGATCGTGTCCCCTTATCATGGGATTCTCATCAATACGGGCGTGGGTAACCCAACCACGTCTAGGACTCCTAGATTATAGGCAAGTCCCAAACGGCCACGAAGAGGACGCTTTATATTCACCTTCTTTATAAAGGGACAAGGCTTTTACTTTTTTCCCTCCCGTGCTCAATCGAATCCTTTCCCCGCCTCGAGTTCTAACACCCAAAGCCCAGGTCAGGTGCTCCGGATCTTCAATCATGTCCGGATCCAGCCTTCAAGGCCGATGGATGCCCTCCTCCATTATGGAAGAGGATATCAAGAAGTTGAGGGAGGCCAGATACCTGACCGCCGAGGTTTCGCATCGGCTGCCTGCCCGAGGGCAGGTCGTCCCTACTCCTGAACCCAACGAAGACGTCGTGTTCATCTCCCACTTCCTCCGAGGTCTAGGCCTCGCTCTGGATCCCTTCGTAAGGGGTCTGATGTTCTATTATGGGCTAGACTTCCATGATCTAGCCCCGGACTCCTTTCTCCACATCTCGGCATTTATTGTTGTGTGTGAGGCCTTCCTCCACATTACCCCTCACTTCGGCCTGTGGCTCAAGACCTTTGACATGAAGCCGAAGACGATTGAAGGGCAGCATGTAGCGTGCGGAGATGCATTAATAAGCAAGATCACTATAGCTCCATGGCCAAAGAGTTCCTTTCCAGAGGTGTCCGGATTATGGCAACGGGAGTGGTTTTACATCACGGCTCCCAGAAGTGCCAAGTGGGCGGCTGCCCCTGTTTTCCACTCGGGCCCTCCACCACAACTGATGTCATGGATTAGCAGAGGGCTGAGCTGGGGTCTAGCCAAGGACATTCCTGTACTGCAGAGCCGCATTCAAGATCTCTTTGAAGGAGATTTCAGTCTGGTCATGGTGGTGCAAGTTATGCTGGTTCGACGAATCCAGCCATGCAAACGCTGACCCCTCCGCATGTGGGAGTTCAACCCAGAAGGACTGCGCTCTATTCAGAATTTCCTCGGCCTAACGCACGAGGAGATGTATAAATCATTCTTCGGACCCCAAATAGAGTGTCCGGATACTATCGAGGACGTGGGCCTGAGCAGCAACCGCACCGCCGAACAGGTAAATAATCCTCTAGCCAAACACGTTGTCTTTTATTTATCATGACGTCATTCTGAGAAATTGCTCTTTGACCAGGACTGGCTAACAAAGGCGAAGATGATTCGGTGTTCGGCCCCATTCCTAAGGGTTTGGGAAATCCGGTACTGGAAAAGATGCTCAAGCTGGCACCTTACCCGGAGCCCTCAAAGGAAGATAAAGAGGGGAATAACGAGGGCGAGAGCGGGCCCCCATCGCTACCAATTCCAACCAAGGGAATGAGCGCCTCCGTGAAGGAGGATAACCAAGGGGAAGAATCCGACCTTCTCTTGCTTCGGGGAAGGAAGAGGACTGCCTCTGAGGATCCAGAAACTAATGTTTCCAAACGGGAGAAGAAATCTCCACCAAAGGGTCCTGCCTTGGAGGGTGCTCTTGCCGCACAAAGTCCACATGGGGGTCAGCCCTCTAACGAGCTGTAAGTAATCAAAAAGTACCTTAATAGTGAAGATATACTACCTTACCTCTGAGGAAAATAACCGAAGCCTTTATCTTGCAGTTCGGACCTTAGCCCCTCTCAGCAGAGCTCGTCTTCGGGGATCTTTTTCCGGAGATGATGGAGAGCGAAACTCCTCCCCCAGACTCCCCCGCTCAAGAACCAGGCGACCTTGAAGTGTCGTCACGGAGGACCTCTCCGGATCCAATGAGGCCAAAAGATAATCCTATAGTCACCCGAAGTCCCCAGCGTCCAGCTCTTGAAGAGAGCAAACAAAAGAGTCCGGCACCATCTAGTATGCGGTCAGACGTACTGAGGGAGCTGTTGGAGTGAGCGGCCATCTCAGAAGAACACCGTACGTTGATGGGTACGGTGATGGAAAGAATTTCGTCCGCCGAAAGCGGATTACATGAAGCCTTTATGAGTCTACTAACGGGCTTTGAGGTACGTGAAATGATATGCTTTTTGATAGTACCGCACATGTTTAGGTGTGCCCTGTGTAGATAGTAGCCCCTGAGACTCTGGTTGTCGTCGAGAACGGCGACGAACAGAGGATCATAGTCCCAGGTAATAACCAGACTGCCTTTATGTGCAGGTGGTGGAAGCTCCTGTGGCTAGCCGGACTAATGAGTTTGCCGAACTAAAGTGGCAACTGGATGCGGCATACGCCGACATCGAGCTTGTTAACAAGCGGCTTAACGAGTAACAGGGTAAGTAATGTTTTCTGGTGAATGTCACATAATAAGAGCAGCATGATGCCAGTATCTTTAATATGTTGTGACTGCAGACGGAGCTACCACCGTGGAGACCCTTCGGGCGGAACTTGCCCGAGCCAAGGAACAAGCAAGAATTAGCAATGCGGCTACTTTGAAGGCGGCCGAAGAGTTAAGAGCCGAGAAGGCCGCGCATTGCGAAAGCAAAGAGAAGATGGCCAAGATGGCCGTAAAATTAAAAGACACTGCCGACTGTTGCCAGTTCCTTGAAGAAGAGAACCGAGTGAATGCAGCGGACCTTGAAAAGGCCATGGTGGCGACCAAAGACACCCGCTCTGCTATGAGGGCGAAGAAGGAGGAGCTGCATGAAGCCGGGGATATTGCGGCTGGGAAGCCCTTTTTGCTGCAGAGGAAGTTCGGAGATCCGCGGTATGCCCCTCTGGATCGGCTGTGGAGTTCGGCATACGCATATATGGACTTGGCAGCGAGCGCTGTCGATGCGGTCGAATACTTCTGAGATCAGACAAATCGTGAAGTGGACAAGCTGTTCTGGTCGCAATTTAACGTTCCAGAGCATCCGCTTCCCTTGACTGATCAGCTAGCCAAATGGGCCGAACTTAATAGATTGTTCGGACTTGCCATGAGGTCCGTCGTAGATCATCTGTGGCCGGAGAAGCCGAAGCCAAACAACTATTTCAGCTTAGTGCAGCAGTTCCTTGGTGAGGTGCCGCGCATCAATGTGATGAAGAGGTCAGCGTGCATAGAGGCTCGCGGATGGCCTTTTCCCGTGTCAAAGCATACTGGGCGGAGATGGATGCTACCACTGTTGCGGCGCAGGGTTCAACCATAGGTCGAGTGGCTGTCGAGCACTATTTTGAAAAAGTTCTTGAGTGTGCTTGTTTGATAGAGGCCCAGTGCTCGAAGAATATTATGTTTGAGTGACATGTATTCCCATTGTAAATGCAATGTTTTTATGAAATGTATTAAGGCTGTATTTATACTTTTGCCTGAAAGTAATATGATGCCTCCTGTGCGGCCGTTTATGTATATATGTATATAACCTGAAAGATTGCAGTCGTCGGCTTCAACCCCCACGCATATAATGAGGAGGTGCTCGCAGAAGATGCATGTTCACACTTAACCCAACGTCTTGGTCCTATTAAGGAGGTGATAGCGCAGCGAACGAGGCAACCGGTCTATAATGCTTTAACACTTTCACTTAGCCATAGGATTTTGACGGTGGGGCTACTATATAGCCCCTGGTGGCTCCGCACTCTCCCGAACTCGGGGTGCGTATATGCCTGGCCAGGAAACGGCCCTTCGTTAAAGAGGAGGAATTCTAACATTCCGATAGGTCATCGAGTGGTTGACCAGTCTCGCGCTATATCATGACAGTCAGTTTTCGGCTTTCTCTACTGAGGTGCTCGTCCGGATGAACCAGGGCACAATCGTAGTAGTTCTCCTGGTGCTGCCTTAGCCGCTAGAGCGGAACGTAAGGCACCAAAACACAGGAGCTGGGCAAACCCTACATTTGACCAAAGACATGATTCAGAGCTGATGCATATAAGGCCAAACTCGCGACGCCGAACACTCCCTAAGGTATTCGGTCTTTATGGTACAAACCGGGCCTAAATAGTGCCCTTTGTAAGAAGCCCCTTGTGTCCAGGTACGTGCATTATTCTAACGTGGCCACATGCCAAGACGTCAGCATCCTTCTCAATTGTACTGAGAATCCGAGGGATGTGTATCAACAAGAGACAGTAAAAAAGGTTTACGCAGGGTCTTAATCTAAAAAGAATCCTTCGAACGGGTCCCTGCTACACGTCTGCGCCTGTGTCTCCGTTGTGCCGTATCCTGGACGGGTGTAGCACGATGGTCATCTGTAAAAGAGAGGAACTTAGGTGAAAAGTTGTCGTGCAAAAAGGTAGTTTTTAAAGAAACCATGTATAATTCAAGATGAGTAAAAATTGCCACTTGTCTGCGCGCGTTGAGCCCCTTGTATTTGTAATAGGGGTGTGGCCATCAATCCTGTATGAATTACATATAGCTGCGCCGGACTCGTCTAACCGTGTCCGTGGTCTTGACGACCTATCAAATGCTTTAGTTGGTGAGGCCGTTTTTAGTGTGCGGCTGCCAAGGCAGTCGCACTCTCTTTGGCGCGCAAAGATCGCTCAATATTTCCATTCACTGTAATGATGCCACATGGACCGGGCATCTTGAGCATGAGGGAAGCGTAATGTGGTATTGCATTAAAGCGAGCGAAAGCTTCTCGTCCAAGTAGTGCTTGATAGCCACTTTGGAATGGAGCAATGTGGAAGGTTAAATGTTCGCTACAGAAGTTATCGAGGAAGCCGAATATAACCTCTAGTAGCAGGGAGCCCGTGAAATGAGCCCATGGGCCTGACGTTACTCCTTTAAAGGTAGTATTGTTGTGGCAAATTTTCGTTGGGTCTATCCCCATTTTGCGGATTGTGTCCTGGTATATCAGGTTTAGACTGCTGCCACCGTCCATCAGGACTCGTGTGAAGTGGTATCCGTCAATTATTGGGTCTAATACCAAGGCAGACCATCCTGCATGCCGAATACTTGCTGAGTAATACCGATGGTCGAAAGTGATCGGTTGACACGACCAGTGGCAGGACTCCGCGGTGATAGGCCCTTGGGCATATTTCTCTGGGAGTGCCGCTTTGCTTCTCCCCTTGATCACGTGTAACACGTTTACTGTTTTGACTTCTGGTGGAAATTTCTTTTATTCCCCAGTGTCTTGCTTGAGAGGCTCATCCTCGTCTTCGCTTGGTGTATCCTCCCCCTTGTGTACGGCGTTGAGCTTGCCGGACTGCTTGAAGACCCAACATTCTCTGTGGGTATGATTAGCGGGTTTACCAGGGGTGCTATGGATCTGACATATTTGGTCCAGAATTTTGTTTAGGCTGGACAGTTCATCTCTGGCGCCTTTAGAGGGCGGCTTTTGCTGACCTAGCCGAGAGCTTCTGAATCCGGCATTTACTGCCATGCTCTTCGGGCTGTCTTCTTTATTCCGGCATTTATTATTGTTGTTGCGCCGTGATTTCCCGTTTCCATCTCTAACTTCGGATGTACAGGAGTCGCTGGTGCTGCATCTGGCTAGCCAGCTATCCTCACCCGCGCAAAAGCGGGTCATGAGGCTTGTTAATGCTGCCATTGTTCTCGGCTTTTCTTGGCCGAGGTGTCTGCCAAGCCATTCGTCACGGACGCTATGCTTAAAAGCTGCCAAGGCTTCGGCGTCTGGACAGTCGACTATTTGGTTCTTTTTAGTAAGAAACCTATTCCAAAGCTCTCGGGCTGACTCTCCGGGCTGTTGAGTTATAAGACTCAAATCGTCCGCGTCCAGAGGTCGGACATAAGTCCCTTGAAAATTTGCCTGAAAGGCATCCTCGAGCTCTTCGCAGCTTCCAATGGAGCTTTCGGGGAGGCTTTTAAGCCAGTGCCGAGCTGGCCCTTTGAGTTTGAGGGGTAAATACTTAATGGCGTGGAGATCATCTCCTCGAGCCATATGGATATGGAGGATATAGTCCTCAATCTAGACCCCAGGGTATGTTGTTCCGTCGTATGCCTCTATGTTTACGGGATTGAATCCCTCTGGAAATTAATGGTCCAGCACCTCATCGGTGAAACATAGGGGGTGTGCGGCACCCCTGTATCTGGGTGTACCGCGTTGTTCGGATGTTTGTTGTGTTGCATCGTATGCTGGAGCATGCTTGCGTGGTCCATAGATGGATCTGGCTTCGCCGTCCTTTTGATGCGGGCCCTCGCGTGGATCGCGTATTGGCTTATGTGCGGCGTTGTTTGCCGTTCTATGTTGGTCGTGAGGTCGTCTATCCGGCCAGATGGCTGTTTTAATTTTTGGTTGTGGGGGATCTAAGGCCTCCTCATTGAATTCAGGTAGCAACTTCCGCTTTAGGTAGCTCTTGATGGGGCGATTACCGTCGTACTTCGCTGCTGTGTTGAGTACTTTACTCCATCTGATTTGGAGTGTGTCTTGCGCAGCCTTGAGCCTTTGCTTCTGCTTTTTTAGACTCCTCGCGGTGGCAACGAGCCTTTGATAGGCATTCTGTTGCTCCGGGTGTCTGTCCGGTGTGATGTCGTCTGGACTATTATCTTTCACAGAGTTGGGTCGTTCGGTTTGATTCTCTGTGTTGCCGTGGTCCGGCGATGGTTCACCCTGCTCTAACGCTGGGTCTGTATGATTGTTGTTTCTACCGAGGCGGGATTTGGGGTGGCGCTTACGCCGCCGCTTTGACTGCTTCTCGAGGGGACAACCCTTCGTTGCGTCCTTTAATTCCTCGTCGTCGTTTTCTTTTGGTGTGTCCACCATATATACGTCATGTGATGAAGTGGGCGTCCAGTGCCCTGTGGGCAGTGGTTCCTATTCGTCTCCTGCATCGTCGTCCATACCGTCGATGTCTTCAGAGAGGAAGTCGAGCATGTCGGTTAAGTCATCGACAGTGGCTACTAAGTGGGTGGTGGGTGAGCGGCGAATTTCTTCGTCATCCGCATCCCAATCCTGCCGGGCATAATTCGGCCAGGACTCTCTTGACAAGGAGAGAGACTTTAATGAATTCAGTATGTCGCCGAAGGGCGAGTGCTGAAAGATATCCGCAGAGGTAAACTCCATGATCGGCGCCCAACTGGATTCGATAGGAACGGGCGCAGGCGGTTCGAAGTGCGTGGCCGAAGAAGTATCCGACAGTTTAACAACACGGCTCTTGTGAAGGGTAAGGTCGATACTCGGCTCGATCGCCGCTGAGGATACGGCCTCCGTGACGGGGTCTATCCACCCATCCATTGATGGCACAACTGGCTCCGAATTGAGGCTTGGAGCGGCTACCAGTGCGATCTCCTGAATACGGTCCGATGGTAGAGCTAAATCGTACTCATCGTGACCATGTGGCGCGCAAGGCCGGGGCTCGAATCCGTCGAAGATCAAGTCTCCGCGGATATCGTCCGTGTAATTTAAGCTTCCAAACCTGACCTAGTGGCCAGGGGCGTAACTTTAGATCTGCTCTAGATGGCCAAGCGAGTTGGCCTGCAGTGCGACGCCGCCGAACACAAAGATCTGTCCGGGGAGAAAAGTCTCACCCTGGACTGCATCACTATCGATGATAGAAGGAGCCATCAAGCCTAACGGCGACGACACAGAGGAACTCTCAATGAAAGCACCAATGTCAGTGTCAAAACTGGCGGATCTCGGGTAGGGGGTCCCGAACTATGCGTCTAAGGCGGATGGTAACAGGAGGCAGGGGACATGATGTTTTACCCAGGTTCGGGCCCTCTTGATGGAGGTAAAACCCTACGTCATGCTTGATTAATATTGATGATATGGGTAGTACAAGAGTAGATCTACCACGAGATCAGAGAGGCTAAACCCTAGAAGCTAGCCTATGGTACGATTGTATGTTGTCCTACAGACTAAAACCCTCCGGTTTATATAGACACCGGAGAGGGTTAGGGTTACACAAGGTCGGTTACAAAGGAGGAGATACACATATCCGTATTTCCTAGCTTGCCTTCCACGCCAAGTAGAGTCCCATCCGGACACGAGACGAAGTCTTCAATCTTGTATCTTCATAGTCTAACAGTCCGGCCGAAAGATATAGTCCGGCTGTCCAGAGACCCCCTAATCCAGGACTCCCTCAACAGCCTTTTAGGATCGCCTTTGTATAAACCATGCCATTAAGAACACATGATGTCGAAGCACTGGATAAAACCATCTTGATCCATCTACACTATTTTTCACCAAATCCTAGGTGATAACATGAAAAGTATAGCACTATCTTCAACTTTACCAAATGCCTTTTAAAAATCAACCTTGATATAATGAATTTCTTTTTAGTTTCATGGCATTGATGAGTATATCCAAAACACCAAGACAAACAGTCTTGGATGGTATTGCTCTTAACAAAGCCATGTTGATTTTTGTTGAAACTGAACTTCGTTGCCTTGCCTTCCCGCGCACGAAACGAATGGGTGTCGTGTCATGGGTCAGTTTTGGGGCGGCTTTTCGTGAAAACTCTTGTTCCAACCTCACCTCAGGTTGAATGAATACAAAAGGGATGTCATATTTCTCACTATCCTATTACAGAAAAAGTCTATTCGCAATGTGTAGTTTATCTTTGTAACATAAAAGTACCAATCGATGGTAACTATCTATCATAGACGTACTAGCCTTAAATGGTGTTGTACCTGTCTAGTTTCCAAATAGATGGGAAAAAGTACCCATGATACACTTTCATATTTACACAATAAATCCTTTGGTTGGTCACAAATTGAGTGAATTCGTGTCTACCCGACATGTCTTCTTTCTATTTTAATAGAATTGAGACCTCCAGGGATGACTTCAATGCACCCACACAATAGAGATGTCATCAGAAAAAAATCTAGGCTTCAAATGAAATTTACTCAAGAGAAACAAAAAGGGGTACTTGTTTTGCGAATAGGGTTTTTGCTACCGTTCACATAAAAATTTCAGATTTTCGATTATCAACCTTTGTGCAAAAATTTCCTTTCATTTTTTGATATTGTAAAATAGATATACATATTGGGCCAAGTGAAATCAGATTATTTTAAAAAAAGTTGTGATTGGGCTCTCGTGGCTCGGCAGCATGGTAGAACTGCAAAGCGATGAGAGCACCAAATACTTGTATACCCTACTACGATATCTAGTTAGCACCGACATGTGGGATTAGATGAATTTGTGATATAAGACAGATCATAACACACAAATATGTCATTCCAAAGTACTTACATTAACAACACCATAAATTAATCTATAACATGTATTACTCCTTTCTTTCGGGTTTGTAAGCCAGACACACCTTTTTAGGTATTCGGTTTTACTAACAAACTATGTGTAATATTCTACAAAATATATATATGTTTAGAAAACTTCATCCGATGATGAATCTGAAGATATTTTTTGCATATAACACGTGTTTCTCTAGTCAAATTGAACAACTAAAAAGCATGTGCCCGACTTATAAACCCGGATAGAGGTACTATATATGTTTGTAGAACTTGTCCTAACAAAATTTGTTATGTATTGTGATATTTTATTGCTATCATCGGCAAACTAAAAGGTAATAATTCGTCATTGTGAGATTTATCAAATTCATGTTTTCTTAATTTTAGGCAAGTGGATTTTTAATAGCATCTATCATGAACAATATGTTATGCCCATGCTCAGGCCCCACACGCTCCCGCATGGTGTTCATGCAAAGCCCACACCTATTGAGCCGAGGGCAACAAACATGTGACCCCCACATCACCTCCCCTAGCGGCTCGGGCTAGAAACCCTAGCCACCGCCACTACCTCCCCTTGTCCCCTCCCCTCCTCGCAACCACTGCAGGGCGCTCCAAGCAAAGCCTGGGCTGGCCCCGAGGAAGGTGGTAGTGGGACATTTCCCTGCTGGCGCAGCACGGATGCGTGATGAGGTGTCAGGCAATGTTGTGGATTCTCTAGGTAGGAAGGTGGCATATCATGGCGACATGGCAGCTCCCAGGAGGGAAGGCGGAGCGGCAAGCATGTGCAAGATTTCCTGATGGTGTTCCCTTGCATGGAGTCGGTGACATGCTGAAGGAAATATGCCCTAGAGGCAATAATAAAGTTGTTATTTATATTTCCTTATATCATGATAAATGTTATTTATTCATGCTAGAATTGTATTAACCAAAAACTTAGTACATGTGTGAATACATAGACAAAACAGAGTGTCCCTAGTATGTCTCTACTTGACTAGCTCGTTAATCAAAGATGGTTAAGTTTCCTAACCATAGACATGTGTTGTCATTTGATGAACGGGGTCACATCATTAGGAGAATGATGTGATGGACAAGACCCATCTGTTAGCTTAGCATAATGATCATTAAGTTTTATTGCTATTGCTTTCTTCATGACTTATACATATTCCTCTGAATATGAGATTATGCAACTCCCGAATACCGGAGGAACACCTTGTGTGCTATCAAACGTCACAACGTAACAGGGTGATTATAAAGGTGCTCTAAAAGTGTCTCCGAAGGTGTTTGTTGGGTTGGCATAGATCAAGATTAGGATTTTTCACTCCGAGTATCGGAGAGGTATCTCTAGGCCCTCTCGGTAATGCACATCACTATAAGCCTTGCAAGCAATGTGACTAATGAGCTAGTTACCGGATGATGCATTACGGAACGAGTAAAGGGTCTTACCAGTAACGAGATTGAACTAGGTATGATGGTACCGACGATCGAATCTCGGGCAAGTAACATACCGATGACAAACGGAATAACGTATGTTGTTATGCGGTTTGACCGATAAAGAACTTCGTAGAATATGTAGGAGCCAATATGAGCATCCAGGTTCCGCTATCGGTTATTGGTCGGAGATGTGTCTCAGTCATGTCTACATAGTTCTCGAACCCGTAGGGTCCGCACGCTTAACGTTTGATGACGATTTGTATTATGAGTTATGTGATTTGATGACCGAAGTTTGTTCGGAGTCCCGGATGAGAACATGGATATGACGAGGAGTCTCGAAATGGTCGAGAGGTAAAGATTCATATATTGGAAGGTTGCATTCGGACATCGGAATGCTTCCGCATGATTCGGGCATTTTTCCGGAGTACTGGGA
>NC_041392.1:596782243-596788192 GCF_002162155.2 Triticum dicoccoides | reverse complement strand
TTATGGGCAATAGGAGGGAGGCTAACCAGCCCACAAGGGGCTGTTGCGCCCCCCACAAGGGAGGAGGCCGAATTGGACTTGGGAAGGTGGCGCCACACCCCTTTCCTTCTCCAACTCCCTCTCCTTCCCCTTTTCCCCCTCCGGTAGAAGGAAAAAAGGGTGGGGCCGAATCCTACTAGGACTGGAGTCCTAGTAAGACTCCCCTCTCCCTGGCACGCCCCTTGTTGGCCGGCCTCCTCCTCCCCTCCTTTATATACGGGGGCAGGGGGCACCCCAAAGGCACAACAGACAATCTTTTAGCCGTGTGCGGTGCCCTCGTCCACAGTTACACAACTCGGTCATATCGTCGCAGTGTTTAGGCAAAGCCCTGCGACGGTAACTTCATCATCACTGTCACCATGCCGTCGTGCTGACGGAACTCTCCCTCGGCCTCAACTGGATCAAGAGTTCAACGGATGTCACCGAGCTGAACGTGTGCTGATCGCGGAGGTGCCGTACGTTCGATACTTGGATCGGTTTGTATCGCGAAGACGTTCGACTGCATCAACCGGGTTACTAAACGCTTCCGCTTTCGGTCTACGAGGGTACGTGGACACACTCACCCCGCTCGTTGCTATGCTTTTCCTAGATAGATCTTGCGTGATTGTAGGCAAATTTTTGAAATACTACGTTCCCCAACACATGCTGGTCGCCACAGATATGAGTGGTGGTATGGCCTTAGATCAGTTCCTTGTTGAAGTGGTTATATCTCACTTGAGTTGCGGATCATGGTGGCCATTGATATGGGTCTTCGTGAGGGTTCCTCTCTACAGATCTGAAGGCTACTGCCAACTACTTTTTCTGGCGAGGTTGCGTGATGCAGCCGGAAGGCTCCTTTGTGGGTTTTGGTAGCTCTCATTCCAACCAGTTTGCCTTCGGTGGTGACAGGCAATCTATATATGGACGGCGGCTTGACATAGAGGGTACGGTTGTGCATCAGCGGCAGTGAGATTTCATCCCAGTGCATGTAGCTGATGGGATTGCGAAAAAGTGATGGTGAGAACACACGATTGACTTTAATTTGGTGGTACTTATTGAGTACACGGTCTCGAGCTCCGGGGGTGAAAACCCTAGGTCTGACCTGAGTGGGTTATACCTGGCAATCAGAATGTTTTTACGGCATTACCTTGTTGAAGTCAATGTTCGGATATGGTCAAACTTGTTCTTTACGGTGAGAACTTAGAATCTGATCTCTGGTCGTTACGTTGACATTTGAGCGTTGTTGCTTTTCTAAAGGTGTTGCTGATGAAGACCATTATTGCCTTTGTGGGGTCAAGAGATGGTTGATGCAGGTATGATCGCTGATATAGTTTGTTTGTGTTTGATTTTTCTTTTTCCTTGCTTAGCCATAATTTAGGTCTGGTATAATTTTGCTTTTTGCCGACATGCTTTTTGGGTGTATGTGCAATGATATTGACTATGTGCATCCTATATATACAAGGACGCGTCTAGTGGGTGGTCGGCTGCCCGCTAGTTCGGTCCAGCGGCCGGCTAAATAAGGTAAGTACCTGTCCCTTTCATGTTCAGAAAAAGAAAACGAAGGAAACAACCACCTGATCAGGCCCCACTCGCACTAGTGCTTGTTTGGACAGCCGCTGCATGCATGCGTCTAGTGCCTGCATGCCGATGCATTAAATGTTCCTCATGTTGGTCATTTATGCATTAATTTTTGGTTTTCAAAATTATAAAAGACATATCTTCTAAATCATGTGTCGAAATTCAGATCAGATTTCACCATTGAAACCCTCGCGACATGCTCTTCAAAAGTAGATCCCGTATGGGGATGTTTCGACGAACTAGTCTTCCTGCCAACTAAACATCAATATATGTGTAACTAGACTACATTGCCGCATCAACTGAGCATATGTGTGTGTCAATAGTCCTTCCAACTAAATATCAATGTGTGTGCAACTAGACTACATTACCGCACCAACTGAGCATATGTGTGTGCAACTAGTGTCCTGCCAACTAAACGTCAATGTGTGTGCATTAGACTAGATTGCTGCGTCAACAGAGCATATGTGTGCCAAATAGTCCTGCCAACTAAATATCAATGTGTGCAACTAGACTATATTGTCGCGCCAACTAAGCATATGTGTATGCAACTAGTGTCCTGCCAACTAAACATCAATGTGTGTGCAACTAGACTAAATTACAAGGCAACTGAGCACATATGTGTGCAACTAGTCTTCCTGCCAACTAAACATCAATGTGTGCGCAACTAGACTACATTATAAGCCAACTAAACATCAATATGTGTGCGAGTAAACTACATTACAAGAGTGGTTGCACATCGACTTTCGTCGAGGTAATAGACTAGTTGCTCATCAAAGTTGTCATGGTTGCTAGGTTGCAACCTCATACGAAGATGCAACTCCAAACATTAGTTTTGGAAAACAGTTGCACGATGTAGTACTAAAGTTGCATAATACAGTACTAAAGTTGGCATAAAAAAATTATTGAAACATATTCATATGGGATCTAGTTTCAAAGATCTCGTTACGACGAACCCAACGGTGAAGACGGATCTGAATTCCGACACGTGGTTTGAAAGATATGACTTTTAAAAAATTGAAGAACCGGAATAAATATACATGAATTTGCTTTGTTGTCCACTGGATATAATAAATGTGAAAACATTTAATGATCAATCACATGCACTAGTAGACAAAACCTCGCATGCATGTGTGTGACAGAGCCGGCCGCTCGTTCTTTTCATTTAACACGCGGCCACTTTTTAGACTTTGGGTATATACAAAGGCGAGGTAAGTGCTTGCTCGTTCTGTTTATATACATTTTAATGCGTCATTTTGAGTCAATGAAATCCACCCATTATGAAAAAACAGTATCGTTCAGAGGAAAGAAGCAAAATCTTTGGCGTGTCATGCTTTTTAGTCCTACTACTATCTGATCGGTGACTAGATCGATACGATTACAGCACTCATATACATGAGGGAGGTACGAGCATGCCGCCGGCGATACCACCGGCGACGTTTTCGCACCGCGACTCTGTGGCGACGCCGCGCTTGACGTACGTCAGGTCGATGTCCCTGAGCTCCAGTCCATGGCACGGGCTCGCGCCGCTGCACGACAGCTTCACCGCGACCTGGGTCGCCGACACGCCCCTGATGTTCTTGAACTTTACATCGCTTATCTTCACCACGGACGGCCGCTGCGCCTGCACGAATAATTCTGTTAGGCTAAAACCGTAAGATCGGTGTCTGGATTTGACAAGAAATTAACAACTGTGGCTCTGACCGATTCATGGCGGCAGGAGCTGGAGCTGTAGGGGCAGTACTCCTGATCGATGATGATGGGGTTCCGGACCTTCCTCATGACGATGTCCTCGAAGACGAGACCGGACACGACGGAGCCCGGACGGAGCCCGCCGCGCCAAGTCTTGATGCGTACGCCGTTGGCGGTGCCGGCGAGGGTGCAGTTGGACACGCGCAGCCCGCGCACGTCCTCCTCGCCTGGGTGCCTCCCGAGGCTCCCACGCTGATGCCGTGGCCGGGTCCGCAGGACACCCCGGACACGGTGATGTCGGCGCTCCCCGGGCCGACGGAGATGCAGTCGTCCCCCGTGGCGATGGCCGTGTCGGTGATGCGCACGTTGGAGGAGCCCTGGATGTGGACACCGTCCGTGTTGGGGCTGTCCCGCGGCGCCCGGATGGTGACGCCATGGATGGACACGTCCTGGCTGCCGATGATGATCACGTGGAAGAACTTGCTGTCCAGCGATGTCACCCCCGTGATGGTCACGTTCCTCACGCGCCCGAGTTTTATGGACTGCCGGGGCCGGAGCAGAGTCCCGAGAAACGGTTAAGGAGAAGTCGTATCATATCACGATGTCGGCCCAGCAGCTCAGTTTAGAGTGAAACAGTGAGAAATTAGCGCGGCTTACGACGGGGAGGGGCTTGCAGTTCGGATTCGTTGGGCACTGGTTGAGGTGCCACGACGACGCGCCGCGGCCGTCGAACGTGCCGCCGCCCGTGACGAGCAGCCCGTCGATGCTGGCGAAGTTGATCCACTCGTGGCTGCCCCGGAACGCGGCCAGGTCATCCGGTGCGCGGAGGTCGCCGGCGACGCGCACCTGCATGTAGCCCTTGCACGGGCCGCGGAAGACCACCGGCTGGAGCCGGTACTCGCCCTTGGGGACCACGACGGCCGGCCTCCCCGGCGACGCGCACGCCTTCATCCACGCCCTTATAAAAGCCTGGAGAGAAGGAGGCCCCTAACTTGCATATTCCTCGTGGCACGAATGCATGGTTAAACCGCGACAACCGATTACCTTGGAGTCATCCGTCTCTCCGTCGGCGATAGCGCCGAAGTCCATAACGTCGAACACCTGGCGTCCGGCATGAGCGACCTCCAGGCACCACCTACCGAGATCATGAAAAACAGAGCAACCAGGGGAAACGCCATATCCGATCTCCTATGGAGAAACAAACTCATCACGCGATGAGCATCACAAGCAGAGCATGTATGTCTCGCCATTTTATAATCGTACGAGCTCGAGAGTATCAGATTCGCGCAACTGCTGCAGGCGCAAAGGCACCTGGGCGTTCGGTTATGCTTGGCGCTCTCACTCCCATAACGCATTCCTGAAAGTGTATGATTGAGTAGTGTTGTTTGTTAGCCAATTACCGAAGAAAGAACTAAAGAAGTGGTGCTGTTAGTTAGGCTGCTGCTCTTGCCATGAGCCCACGTTTCGTGGCTGGATTGTCTCTGGCATCATTAGCAGCTGTGGGTCAACGACGAAACGAGAGTATGTGCACTTCGGAGGAAACACACGACCTTTGATCTGACTATATGTCGACACGCGTTAGTATCTGTTCGTGCTGATGGTGATGGATCGAATCTTCACTTTGGGGATGAAAATCCCGAAACCGATCTATAGTTAGACTCATCACCATCGGCGTCCTTGCATGGTTTCCTTCATGTAACCTTAGTGAGTTGTATATTTTTCAGTTTGGTTTGTCTTTTACTATAGGGTAAGTGGTTGCCGGGTAGAGCTACTGTCGCGAGGTACGTGTGGGTTTTTTCGGGTTGAATTTGTTCGATGGCTGGAATTTTCTTCATAATAATAAAATAATAATACATGATTGTGTCCATCAAATGACGCAGAGAGCATGGCGTTATCCTTCCTTTCGAGAAAAACAACAGATATCCGAGAGCAGGTACGAGGATGTCCGGTTGTGATCAAGCTATCATGGTTTTTTCTAAGGAAGTGTTTCAGCTATGTACTTTTTCCCAGAAGATAGGAGAAGTTTTGGGTTCGGACAAATAATGCTCATATCATATTTTATTAGCAAAAGAGCCCGTGCGTTGCAATGGGAGGAAACAATACGATACGCCCCTTACCCAACAATTATGACTCAAGACCCCAATAGATCCATGTCATTTATTTGACCATGGCATCCCACCTATGTTGCTCTCTCTCTCTCTCTCTCGGTATATGATGGGCATCAACTTTCTTTTTTCCATGCGATGTTTTACCTAGGCATGCATGTGTGGTTATTGATGGTTTCTTTTGTCTTCAATCCGAATTATGATGAGGTGTTCATTGGCAACACGGATCGGTCTCGGTACGGAAAAAAGATGGATTATGCGCTATTGCTTAATAAATTACACGATAAATAAAATTTAAATTTTTTAAATGGGTAAAATAACATCATATTCAGATTGTACGCATCAATATTGATTAAATTACATCATAAATAAAATTTTAACAATTTTAAATAGTTAAAATAACATTATATTTAGATTTACACATTAATTTCATATATAATAATTTTAAATTGGAATTAGAGTTTAACATATATGAATTTTTTACTTAAGTCCGGACTGTGGGTTTTTTCACATAAACAAGAGGGGGTTTCTGAAAAAAATAAAAAACGGTTTGTTTTGT
>NC_041392.1:596736525-596781918 GCF_002162155.2 Triticum dicoccoides | reverse complement strand
ATTCATAAGCTGGAAAGATGGATGTGGTGTGGATGTAAAATCAAATACTAGATTATGTCAGATTCAGACATGATACATGAATGGAACATGTTCGATTTATTCAAAACATGCATATAGCACACACATACATGAGGAATATATACATACTCTAAACTAAATTTATATATAAACAATAAGCAATCATTAATACTTTATAAATCTAAGCAGGCATAAAGCATTAGAAGGTACTATATTAATCCAAATAGACTACTAACAAGAACATGTTTCATCTCATAGGCAAAGATAACATTTATATATTACTAGTTAATTAATACTTAAAAGGCCATAATATCTGGCCAAGAAAAATTATCCAACATCATCGTATATTTGTAATACTAGTATATCCTATATCGTATCCTATCGACCAGATTCTGATTCAAACTAGATTATTTTTTCACATGTAGAAAATCTCTTATCATATTTGATACCACTAGATTCAGAAATGCTTTTAGTCAGAAATTATCTTACTGTTTCACCCTTAAGAGGAAGTACGAGTGCATGGAAAATCTTATTCACCTAACCAACATATTGCCTCATGCTTCCATGAAAACAAAGCCCCGTGTGGATTTTCGTCCTCCCGTGAAACAATGGAGCTGTGGTGCCTCCCCCCCCCCTCGATGGCCCGGATCCCACAAATGAATAGAAAGTTAGATCTACATGGCATATCAACTGAATTGCCGCATGGATCTACATGAATCGCAACATTTCGAATGTTTTGTTGTTGATCTCTCCTTCAACCTAAATGCACTAAAGGATGGGCAAACCTTTTTTTAAACAATAACATAAGACTTCGGTGAAATTGCATTCCTTTATTTATTTTCCTACACTCTAAAAACATATTTGTTATATTTGGTGATATGGCACGGCACACTGTGTGTAACATAAATAATTTCGAGAACTAAACGTAGTTCAGATGGTTAGCTTGCTTGTGGTGGAACCAACTAAGGGTGTACTGGACTAAGGGGTCCTCGGGCTACCGGTCTATCTCTCATCGGCCGAACCGGTTGGGCCGCTCTTGATTCATCAATGGAAGGTCGGACTACAAGCGAACCTGTGCTCCAGAAGGAAACCTCTGAAGACTTGGCTTATCCTCCATATCTGGTTAGTGACACCAGCATCTTTATCCATTGATGGTGACCAACCATGTGTAACCCTAGTACCCCTGGTGTCTATATAAAGCAGAGGGTTTAGCCCGTAGAGGAGGAGAACCATTATCGCCATACCCACCTAGGGTTTAGTTCATCCGATCTTATGGTAGATTAACTCTGTAATTGTCATACAAACACATCAATACAACCAAGCAGGACATAGGGTTTTACCTTCTAGAGAGGGCCCAAACCTATGTAAATGCTGCCTCTACGTTCCCTATTACCCATGATCCAAAATCCACAGCCCGGGACCCCCTACCCGATATCTGTCGGTTTTGACACCGACATTGGTGCTTTCATTAAGAGTTCCACCATAGGATCATTAAAAGATCAATGGCTCGCATAGTCATTGGTGATGGCATCCGCACCGGGGACATCTTCGTGCCCGACCAGCTCTTTGCGTTTGGCAGCGTCGTTCTACACACCAACCCGGCCGGTTACCTTGACTAGATCAACATTTTCGCCCCCGAGCAGGAAATTAGGTTTGGCAACCTGGAGTACGTTGCCGACGCTCGGGGCAATCTGAACTTTACTGGGTTCTCAGCTTTACCTGAGGGGCCCAGTAATCCCGAAGCCTCAACTTTGGACCTCCTCCCCGATTCCATCCCCGGGTCGGCCTCTATCTCAGATCTGGCCTTGAGCTTAGATCTGATCTCAGTGTCTGAGGTAAAGGGGTCAGCCTTGACTGAACGCACCCCCTATGCATACATAATGGAGCTTAACTCTGAAAGACGCCATAGGATGATTCTAGATGACCTCTCACTATTAAGTGACACGTTAGATCAGATCCAAATGATGAGCATCACGGATGGCTCGTCCTCGGTCTATGATCAGATCGGACTTGAGGCTAGCCACGGGGAATTTTACGTCCCACCCACCACCCACTTACTAGCCACCATCGATGACTTAACTGGCATGCTGGACTACGTCTCCGAGGAGGCTAACGACATAGACGAGGATATCGACGTCATGACCTATACTGTTGCCTCCTCGGCCACTCCCAACACGGGAAAGTGGACTGCCACTTCCACTTACGACGTTTACATGGTCGACACCCCTAAGAAGGATGGCAATGACCCCGGTCAGGAGTCATCCAAATGCCAACGCTAGTGAAGGCGATCTAGGGTACGTGGAAAGGGAAGAAAAGACAACCTGAACACAGACACAAACGGCACCGGAGATAATGATACTCCGGACAATATGGAGGAGCTCGGCCGCAACACCACTCCCGAACAGTACCGCGACGCTCCTGAAGGCCATGACGACCCGGGCAACCCTGAGGTCCTCGGTGATTCCGAGGACAACAACTACCTCCCTCTTTTCGAAGAGGAGGATAGCTTTAGACCCGAGGATTTCATCATCCTCGAGGACCCTCTAGATCAAGAACAGTTCAAGCGGCAACTCATAGCCACTGCCCGAAGCCTAAAAAGAAGCAGCAGTAGTTAAAGGCCGAACAGAATACCCTTAATGACAGGTGGATGAAGGTCTTAGCAGCCGTAGAGGGCTTCAATAATCAGGGGCAGGATCAAAAGAAAAGCTACCCATGGCAGCGTTTGGTTCCTTAATTTGATGATGAGGCCCAAGCCCATACCCTCCCAACGCACTCAGACAAACCAGACCGCCCGCCCCCTTGAGGACGGGACATGACGGCTGGAGAACCCGAAAACCCACCTATGCTCCCTCGCCGACCGGGCAAGGAGCCAGTACAGCCAGAGGATCCATACGACCTATGGCACAACTTAAATGCCAGAACGGCACAAATAAGATCCATCTACGGATCAAGAGGACACAGGCCCGCTGGACGGGACAGATACCAAGCCTGGCGCGACAGGAACGATGTAGCCTGGGAGCAGCACCATGCTCCGATGATAACCAATCTCCGGCATGATGTGGCCCGGGGGCACCGCACACCCAATGTGTTTTATAGATGAGGTGATGCAGCATCACTTCCCCGAGGGGTTTAAACCCGTAAGCACAGAACAATACAATGAGACAACCGACCCATCTCTGTGGATCGAAGATTTCTTTCTCCACATTCGTATGGCCCGAGGAGATGATCTCCACACCATTAAATGTCTGTCACTAAAGCTTAAAGGACTGGCAAGGCATTGGTTGAACAACCTCCTCGAAAACTCCATTGGGAGCTGGGAAGAGCTCGAGGACGCTTTCCAAGCTAACTTTCAAGGCACCTACGTTAGTCCACCGGATGCTGATGACTTGAGCCACGTTGTTCAACAACTAGGGGAGTCAGCCCTACAATTTTGGAATCGGTTCTTGACTAAGAAGAACCAGATCGTTGATTGTATGTATGTTGAGGCAATAGCTTCATTAAAGCACAACATTCAGGACCAATGGTTTGCTCGCCAGCTCGGACAAGATAAGCCGAGAACAATGTCGGCCCTCGCCTCTCTCATGGCCCGCTTTTGCATGGGCAAAGACAGTTGGTTAGAAAGTAGAAGCAACCATCCAGACGATCCCGGCACCTCAAAGGTCCGGGATGGGAACGGGAAACCCTGGTGCAACAAGAATAACAAGCACCGGCACAGCGGAAGTGAAGCTGATGATGCGTCAGTAAATTCTGGGTTTAGTAACTCAAAATCAGGACCATAAAAGAAGGCCTCTACAGGGAACCGAGATGGCCCGACCGTGCTGGACAAGATCCTGGATAGGCCCTGCCATATCCACGGCACCTCCGAAAATCCCGCCAACCACACCAACTTTAACTGTTGGGTAATTAAACAGGTCGGCAAGCTTACATCCAAGGAACAGGGCAAGGGTCCCTGGAACGAGGACGACGACGAACCTCACGGGTCGAACAATGGAGGCCAAAAGCAGTTCCCTCCCGAGGTAAAAACCGTGAACATGATTTATGTCACTCATATACCCAAGAAGGAGCAGAAGCGTGCAGTTCGGGACATCTTCACCGTAGAGCTGGTGGCCTCGAAATACAACCCATGGTCGGCTTGTCTGATCACCTTTGACCTGAAAGACCATCTGGCCAGTATCCGTCATGGAGGAACAATGGCTCTGGTGCTCAACCTCATCATGGATGGATACCACCTCACTAGAGTCCTTATGGATGGAGGTAGCAACCTCAATCTGATTTACTCGGATACAGTGAGGAAGATGGGAATCGATCTGTCAAGTATCAAACCCAGCAACACTACCTTTAAAGGAGTAATCCTAGGTGTCGAGGCATGCTGTTCGGGAACTGTCACATTGGAAGTAGTCTTCGGCTCGCCCGTCAACTTCCGCAACAAAGATTTAATTTTAGACATTGTTCCTTTCCACAACAGTTATCACGTAGTCCTCGGCTGGACATCTTCCTCTCAATTTAACGTCGTCCCTCACTGCGCATATCTGAAGCTTAAGATGCCTGGACCTAAGGGTGTCATTACCATTAACGGTAACACTGAGCGCTCATTCCAAACAAAGAAACACATAGCAGCTCCGGCAACCGAAGTCTAGGCCACCAAAGAGGCGTCGAAAGCCCAGTCTACCATCAAGGCGCTAGATGCACGCAAACGAGCCCGAGCTAGAGCCCCGGTCCCGGAGTCTTCTCGTTCTCATCCTAAATAGGGATATGCTCCCCACAGCTGGACCATCTCAACCGCGAAGTACGTACCTCAGATGCACAATTTCGTGCTTAAAATTCCATGGGCAACTGAGGGGGCAGGCGGTACAAGTGTCAAGTGCTCGGCGCGACCAAGCCATTGCCAAAGATGTCCTCGGATTAAACATCACCAACATGCACCATCTAGGGCCTGGCCAGCGTCAAGCTTATATCCTGCATCGACGTCTCAAGACCCTCTCTCAAGGGCCCGCCCGTCGATCACTATCACCTCCACCTACAGACACTTCATAAAGATCAAAGGCACATACATGCAACATGGCATAGTAGGGACGTCAAACCACTCATGAATGCCCTATGTAAACCTTTCCTCTAATAAGTTTATTTTCAAAGTATCTATAATTGTTGCTTCGGCAGTTCACATTGTACGGTTGGACGTAACGACTTCAACGGAAAGAAAGACCATTTTTTACGGTCATATTGCAGTCGTTTGTGTTGCATACTCCTTTTTGTTTTTATGCCAAAATAAACTAGTATGATGCATGTCTTTTTCGATGCGATTGGCTAATAGACCAGGGGCTCGACTATAATCTTGCCCCAAACATCATCTCGACACTAATTTTCATCTCATGTGCTCGATGTCTTGGATATTGCATTATAAGAATCAGTTCTGAATTATGTCTTTGGTCAATAGTTGGGTTTCCCGGCTCCTGTGTTTTCCCTCTTATATTCTGCATTGTTCGGATAGGAGGGTAAAGGGAGAACAACTGTTATTGTAGTTCTAGCTCGCCTAGTTAAGTACCCCGGTGGAGAAAGTCGAAAACGGACTGCCATAATACACGAGAATTGGTCGGCGATCCATCGACAAGTGTTAAACTAAAAATTGATGGAGGTTATTCCGTGTGAAATGAAGTGTTTTCTGTCACAGAAACCAAGTGATAATGGCATCAACCTCAGCACACCTTAATATCACACACACTGGGGGCTAGTCACTAGCTCCTGCTACTTCTTGAGCTTCCGTTGGTTTTTTCCTTGAAGAGGAAAGGGTGATGCAGCAAAGTAGAGATAACTATTTCCCTCGGTTAAGAACCAAGGTATCAATCCAGTAGGAGATACATGCAAGTCTCCAATATATGCACCTGCACAAAAATCAAACACTTGCACCCAACACGATAAAGGGGTTGTCAATCCCTTCACGGTCACTTGCAAAGGTGAGATATGATAGAGATAGATATAAAAGATTACTAAAACGTAAAACAAAATAAAAGTAAATAAATTGCAGTGAGGTATTTTTTGGGTTTTTTGGTTTATAGATCTGAAAATATATGATGGAAAATAGACCAAGGGCCATAGGTTTCATTAGAGGCTTCTCTCTTGAAGGAAAAGAATACAGTGGGTGAACAAATTACTGTCGAGCAATAATTGATAGCAAAACGTGAAGTTATGACGATATCCAAGGCAATGACTATTAATATAGGCATCATGTCCGTGTCAAGTACACCGACTCCTGCCTACATTTACTACTATTACTCCACACATCGACCACTATCTAGCATGCATCTAAAGTATTAAGTTCATACGAGCGGAGTAACACATTAAGCAAGATGACATGATGTAGAGGGATAAACTCAAGCAATATGATGAAAGCCTCATCTTTTTACCCTTGATGGAAACAATACAATATGTGTCTCCCTACCCCTACTTTGTCACAGGGTGAGATCACCGCAAGATTGAACCCAAAACTAAGTACCTCTCCCATTGCAAGAAGAACTGGTCTAGTTGGCCAAACCAAACCGATAATTCGAAGAGAAATACAAAGATGTCAAATCATGCATATAAGAATTCAGAGAAGATTCAAATAATATTCATAGATAAACTGATCATAAATCCAGAATTCATCGGATCTCGACAGACACACCGCAAAAGAATATTGCATCGGATAGATCTCCAAGAACAACAAGGAGAACATGGTATTGAGGATCCAAGAGAGAGAAGAAGCCATCTAGCTACTAGCTATGGACTCGTAGGTCTGTGGTAACTTACTCACGCTTCATCGGAAGGGCAATAGAGTTGATGTAGAAGCCCTCCGTGATCGAATCCCCCCTCGGCAGCGTGTCGGAAAAGGTCCCTAGATGGGATCTCATGGGTACGGAAGGTTATAGCGGCGGAAAATTATTTTGGTGGACGCTTCTGGTTGTTTGGGAATATTTCTGAATTTATAGGCCAAGAATTATGGTTGGAGGAGCTCCAAGGGGCCCACAAGCCCTCAGGGCGCCCCCTAGGGCGCACCCCTGAGGCTTCTGGCCTCCTCGAGACACCTCTGACTTCATCTGCAAGTCCTACGTGTGTCTTCTGGTCCAAGAAAAATCATCGCAAAAGTTTTATTCTGTTTGTACTTCGTTTGATATTCATTTTCTGTAGAACTCAAAAAACAAGGAAAAACAGAAACTGGCACTGGGCACTGGGTTGATAAGTTAGTCCCAAAAATAATATAAAATAGCATATTAATGCATATAAAACATCCAAAATAGATAATATAATAGCATGGAACAATAAAAAATTATAGATATGTTGGAGATGTATCAAGCATCCCCAAGCTTAATTCCTGCTCGTCCTCGAGTAGGTAAATGATAAAAACAGATTTTTTTGTGAAATGCTACCTAACATATTTATTCATGTAATTTTGTTTATTGTGGCATGCATATTAAGATCCATAAGATTCAAAAAAAGTTTAATATTGACATAAAAACAATAATACTTCAAGCATACTAACACAGCAATCATGTCTTCTCAAAATACCATGGCCAAAGAAAGTTATCCCTACAAAATCATATAGTCTGGCTATGCTCCATCTTCATCCCACAAAGTATTTAAATCATGCGCAACCCTGATGACAAGCCAAGAAATTGTTTCATACTTTTGATGTTCTCAAACTTTTTCAACTTTCACGCAATACGTGAGCGTGAGCCATGGATATAGCATTATAGGTGGAATAGAATATGGTGGTTGTGGAGAAGACAAAAAAAGGAGATAGTCTCACATCAACTAGGCATATTAACGGGCTATGGAGATGTCCATCAATAGATATCAATGTGAGTGACTAGGGATTTCCATGCAACGGATGCACTAGATCTATAAGTTTATGAAAGCTCAAAAAGAAACTAAGTGGGTGTGCATCCAACTCACTTGCTCATGAAGACCTAGGGAAATTTGTGGAAGCCCATCATTGGAATATACAAGGCAATTTCTATAATGAAAAATTCGTACAAGTATATGAAAGTGACAACATAGGAGACTCTCTCATGAAGATCATGGTGCTACTTTGAAGCACAAGTGTGGAAAAAGGACAGTAGCATTGTCGCTTCTCTCTTTTCTCTCATTTTTTTGGTGGGCTTCTTTGGCCTCTTTTATTTTTGTAAAGTCCCGAGACTCATCCCAACTTGTGAGGGAATCATAGCTTCCATCATCCATTCCTCACATGGGACAATGCAATAATGATGATCATCAGACTTTTACTTACTTTTTTTGCGAAAATCACACTTTTATTTACTTACAACTCAAGAATTACAACTCAATACTTAGAACAAAATATGACTCTATATGAATGCCTCCGACGGTGTATTGGGATGTGTAATGATCTAGCGTAGCAAATGACAACAAAAAACGAACAAGCCATGAAAACATCATGCTAGCTATCTTACGATCATGCAAAGCAATATGACAGTGATGGCATGCGTCATAATAAAATGGAATAGTGGAAGTTGTATGGCAATATATCTCGAATGGCTATGAAATTGCCATGATAGGTAGGTGTGGTGGAAGTTTTGAGGAAGGGTATACGGTGGGTTTAATGCACCGACGAAAGTTGCACGGTACTGGAGAGGCTAGCAATGGTGGAAGGGTGAGAGCGCGTATAATCCATGGACTCAGCATTAGTCATAAAGAACTCACATACTTATTGGAAAAAAATTATTAGCTATCAAACCAAAGTACTACACACATGCTCCTAGGGGGATAGATTGGTAGGAAAAGACCAACGCTCGTCCCTGACCACCACTCATAAGGAAGATAATCAATAAATAAATCATGCTCCGACTTCATCACATAATGGTTCACCAAACATGCATGCTACAGGAATCACAAACTTTAACACAAGTATTTCTACCAATCCACAATTACTCACTAGCAGGACTCTAATATCACCATATTTATGTCTCAAAACAATCATAAGGAATCAAACTTCTCATAGTATTCAATGCTCTTTATATGAAAGTTTTTATTATATCCCTCTTGGATGCCCATCATATTAGGACTAAATTCATAACCAAAGAAAATTATCATGCTGTTTAGAGAGAATCTCAAAATAATATAAGTGAATCATGAGAGTTCAACAATTTCTATAAAATAAAACCACTGTCATGCTCTAAAAAGATATAAGTGAAGCACTAGAGCAAATTTCCTAGCTCAAAAAATATATGTGAAGCACATAGAGTATTCTAATAAATTAATTATTCATGTGTGTCCCTCTCACAATGTATGTACATCAAGGATGATTGTGGAAAACTAAAAAGCAAAGACTCATATCATAGAAGACGCTCCAAGCAAAACACATATCATATGGTGAATAAAAATATAGCCTCAAGTAAATTTACCGATAGATGAAGACGAAAGAGGGGATGCCAACCTGGGCATCCCCAAGCTTAGATGCTTGGTTGTCCTTGAATATTTCCTTTGGGTGCTTTGGGCATCCCCAATCTTAGGCTTTTTCCACTCCTTATTCTATAGTCCATCAAATCTTTACCCAAAACTTGAAAACTTCACAACACAAAACTCAACAGAAAACTCACGAGATCCGTTAGTACAAGAAAATAAATCACCACTTTTTGGTACTATTGTGAACTCATTATTTATTTATATTGGTGTAATATCTACTGTATTCCAACTCCTCCATGTTTCATACCCCCGATACTATCCATAGATTCATCAAAATAAGCAAACAACACAAAGAAAACATAATATGCTAAAGACAGAATGGTCTGTAGCAATCTAAAATCTTTGAATACTTTTGTAACTCAAACAAATCTAAAAAATTAGGATAACCTGGGAAATTTGTATATCAATCTGGTGTAAAACATTCAGATCAAAAGCACGCTTCTGTGATTTTTTAAAATTGTTTTACTGGGCACAATAGTTTCTATTTTTCAGCAAGATCAAATCAACTATCACTGTAAGCCATCCCAAAGGTCTTACTTGGCTCAAAAACTAGTTAAAACACCAAAACACAATTACTATAGAGGTAATAATGTGTCAAGTCATAAAAATAGAAAATGAAAATATTGGGTTGTCTCCTAACAAGCACTTTTCTTTAAAGCCTTTTAGCTAGGCATTGATAATTCTAATGATGCTCACATAAAAGACAAAGAATTGATGCACAAAGAGAGCATCATATAGCATGTGCAAAACAAGTAGACTGACTCCTGCCTACATCTACTACTATTACTCCACACATCGACCTCTATCCAGCATGCATCTAGAGTATTAAGTTCATAAGAACGGAGTAACACCTTAAGCAAGATGACATGATGTGAGAGGGATAAACTCAAGCAATATGATGAAAACCCCATCTTTTTACCCTTGATGGCAACAATAGAATACGTGTCTGGCTACCCCTACTTTGTGACTGGGTGTGATCAGCGCAAGACTAAACTCAAAACTAAGTACCTCCCCCATTGCAAGAAGAGCTGGTCAGTTGGCCAAACCAAACCGATAATTCGAAGAGAAATACAAATATATCAAATCATGCATATAAGAATTTAGAGAAGATTCAAATAATATTCATAGATAAACTAATCATAAATCCATAATTCATTAGATCTCGACAAACACACCGCAAAATAATATTACATCGGATAGATCTCCAAGAACATCGAGGAGAACATGGTATTGAGGATCAAAGAGTGAGAAGAAGCCATCTAGCTACTAGCTATGGACCCATAGGTCTGTAGTAAACTACTCACGCTTCATTGGAAGGGCAATAGTTGATGTAGAAGCCCTCCATGATCGAATCCCCCTCCAGCAGGGTGCCGTAAAAGGTTCCTAGATGGGATCTCACAGATACAGAAGGTTACGGTGGCGGAAAAGTATTTTGGTGGACGCTTCTGGTCGTTTGGGAATATTTCTGAATTTATAGGCCAAGAATTAGGGTTGGAGGAGCTCCGAGATGCCCACAAGCCCTCAGGGCATGGCCCTAAGGCTTGTAGCCTCCTAGGGGCTCCTCTGACTTCATCTCCAAGTCCTACGTGTGTCTTCTGGTCAAAGATAAATCATCGCGAAAGTTTTATTCCGTTTGGACTCCGTTTGATATTCCTTTTCTGTAAAACTCAAAAAAAGGAAAAAAAACAAAAAACTGGCACTGGGCTCTGGGTTAATAAGTTAGTCCCAAAAGAATATAAAATAGCATATTAATGCATATAAAACATCCAAAACAGATAATATAATAGCATGGAACAATCAAAAATTATAGATACGTTGGAGACATATCAACTCCCACAGTCAAGCTCCTATGGCTAAGTGAAAGCACTAAAGCCGCATTGTTCGGTTGCCTTGTTTTCCTTACACACTACCGCCTCTGGGCATTGAGACGTTGGCTAAGGGTTAAAGTGTTAAAGAGAAAACACCCTTTGTAGTATTTGCAAGGGGGGTTGAAGCCAATGACTGGTAACTTTCAGTGTAAAACAGCCATACAAGAGTCAAAATAAACAAACAAGGCATTATATACAAGGCCAACCAATTGCATTATAAAGCACAAAAGTTCAAACTTCTTTGGATAGACGAAAATAAATTCACTCATAAGTTACATCCTTCGAGCACTGGGCCTCTATCGGCCGAGCCCCATCCATCACGATGGGAAAATAGTGCTTGGGGCGCCTATGCTCCTTCCGAGGGAGCGGCGGTCCGGTGGCCTTTTCGGTTTTCTTGATCTTCGACCAATGTACCATAGTCTTGCCGAAGGCCATCCGAGCTCCTTCAATGCATACGGAGCGCTTCCAGACATCAATCCGAGGCGTGGCGTCGCGCAACCTCCGCAACAAGCACTACAAAAAAATACACTTCCGTGATGATACATGTTTGTCACAGTAGGTCACTTTTTTTGTCATGCATGTACATCCATGACAAATTTAATCAAGATAGTCATACCTGTGCTGTCGTAGAAGTGTTCCATGACATTACCAAAATTATCATCACGGACGTGTCCACTTCCATGACGATAAATCGCGCGTCATAGAAGTGCTTTTGTCAAGGGTGACCGACACATGGAATACACCATAACGGAACGTTGTTAAGCTATCAGGCCGGGTTTTGGATCCGATAACCCGTTAACAGCCCCGACCAATGGGGATTTTCCATGTGTAAAATCATCATTGGCTAGAGGAAACACGTGTCGGCTCATCGTCGAGACAGATGTCATCCACTCACTGGACAGAAGGCACCTATGATACGTCGACACGTGGCACGGCCCAACAAGTTTAAATGGGCCGAACCGACTAAAGCACCACAAGATTTTGCGGGCCATAATGGGCCGGCCCAGCCAAAGGCCCACGAGATTTTGCGGACCATAATGGGTTGGCCCAGCTAAAGGCCCACAAGATTTCGCAGGCCATAATGGGCCGGCCCAGGTACAGGCCCACAAGATTTTTGTGTGCCATAATAGGCCGGCCCAGGTAAAGGCCCACAAAATTCTTGCGGATCATAATGGGCCGGCCCAGCTAAAGGCCCATGCGATTTCGCCGACATTAATGGGCCGGCCCAGCTGTAGGCCCACAATATTTTGAGGACCCTAGTAGGCCGACCCGTTAACTGGCTGCCATGTTTTGGGCCGAATGCTGGCCCATATTTGATATGGTCTATTAATGGCCTGCCACGCTCCGAGCCTAATAGTGGCCCATATGAGATCCGGCCCATTAAAAGCCTACCACGTTCTGGGCCAAATTACGGCCTAGATCAGGTCCGGCCCTTTAAGAGGTTTTGGGCCTAATTATGGCCCATATCAGATTCGGCCCGTCAACTGGACACTATGCTTTTGGGCCCACTTGCTAAAGGCCCACTTAGTAGTTCGGCTTGATATTAGTTTTGGCCTGTTAAGGGCCCGTTTAACATTTCAGCCCTATATTAATTTCAGCCTGTAAAAAGCCCGTCATATAGTTGGGCCTAACTATGGCCTGGTTTGCATCCGGCCTGCTCGCAGCCAATATCTGATTGGGCCAAACAAGGACCGAGACAATTTTTCAGCATGTTAAAAGCCCGTGATTTGATTCGCACAATCATGGGCCGAGGTTCATTTCGGGCTGCTGCCGGCTCATGAGCTGATCGGCAGGTTTTAGGCCCAACCTACATCGTGATTGCATGACGGCCCAATTATGTACCGTAATTTTACGGTTTGGCCGGTTTATTGCGAAGACAGGATATATATACAGTAAAATAACTGCAGCATCGTGAATAAGAAAAAACTTATACTATATAATAAAGAAATTACGGCATATTACATCCACTGGGCATCAAAGTTCGCCACTATGATAATAAAGCACACGCAGACATCAGATTACATACACTGGGCATCAAAGATCGTCACCAGTGCAAATAAACACACCAACAAAATAATATACAAAACCGACAGCACTTCGATAGAGTTCAAGAAAGATTAGCCCTGCTAGGGAGCTGCAGCGCAAGCAGCTGAGCAAGATGATGAGACTGCGCTTGTTCAACACTTATATCTTCCTCATTCTGGAAGATAAACAAGCAAACAGATGACAGGTTTTGCACATAAAAGTATCAGTGCTAACAATTCATCACATTTCTTACTGACGAATAAAGTGACACAGTTTAAATTTGCATTAACACAACATGGTATTGTTTAGGTCAAGACATGGCAGGAAATGACATTGTGAAGGAGTTGGCAGCTTCACGACACCACTGGATTACAGATCAAGAACTCATAAGTATAAATGGTTAGTGTGCTGTCAATTTATACCATTTCAGATTGGCAAATCAAGAGACGGTTTAAATAATAGTAGAATGATATGATATTTTTCATAGTTAAGACATTGCAGACTATGACATTGTGCTGTAGTCGGTAGGTTCACCACACCACTGGATTACAGATGAAGAACAGAAGCATACATGCAGTGCAAAAGAAGATCACTTGCTTTGTATAGTTTAATTTACATGGTATGAAGAAGGAACTTGGTTGTACAACTAAAAACTTAAATTGAGAAAGGACGAACTTTTGTTTATGAACTACATATAATAAACTTTAAACAAGCAATTTGATGCAAACACCAAAAATAAATAGCTGTAGCAGTCATGCCTAACCAAATATATACAACAAAGTTTGAAGGCTTGAGATGGACAAACTTACATTATTGGTGAAGACAGGCTCTATAAAGGCCTTGTTCATGCTGATGGGGGGGCAATTCAAGAAGTTTACCACAGAATCTTCTTCAAAAGCATTGCCTTTATTATACATTTTGTTAAGAGTAAATATAGATGTGATAATATACGAAAAAATGGAGAATATTTAAGATAAGATGAAGAGTGATGCTACATAACCAAGTAGCTATAAATGTAAGTGCAGCGATACAGGCAAAAGGTACAGCCAAGAGCAATGCACAGCTAAACTTCTTCAGTACCAACCTTATGGTAAGAGTGAATATAGATCTGATGTGTAGAAAATGGAGGGCAAAGGAAAATAAGCTGCAGAGTGATGGTACATGAACAACTACCTGTCATTATAAGTACACTGATAAAGGACAACATGTACTTACAAGAACAATGCAGATCTAAAAAAACATTGGCATTGGATATATTCTACACTAAGGTAACCATTCATACAGATCAGATAATTTGGAGCGAACAATTGATAAGCAAGCTATCATGCATACTGCTGTCACATAATGAACCAGGTATGTATGCAAGTACATTGATACAGGACAACAGGTACTAACAAGAGCAAAGTAGCGGGCAGCATATTTGAGATATCCTGTCGTTCTTGTCAAACCGGAATTCTTCTTCGAGCAGATTTCCTGCAAAAAAGATCCGTAAGGCACATGCGGAAAAGTAGAAGTTCAAATTGTCATGTGATTTCATAGACAGTACCTCATCCTGGGAATGAGACCAGTGCATAACAAGGTTTTTCCATTCAATGTCTTCTAAATTTAGCACATGAGACTTCACCAGGAATTCGTTTATAGACTTGCCATCAAAGTGTGGTTTCCTCAGGTAACACCGATACCGCTGCAATGCTTCCTTGAAAAGCACAAGCAAGCTTTGCTCCTCATGACTATCCAAATTGACCCTCGCCTAGTTACAACAATGTAATGTAAATCATTGATGTGTTTAATCAGCAGAAAACAGGAAAATAATAGCCATGAATAATAGCACTTACACGTAAGTTGGACAGGAAGATGTGAAAATGGTGTTTGTCTTCACAATAATCTTCCCATAATGGGAATATATGCACGTAGTCCCTAACAACCTTGAAAGCATTGTCTTTTAAACTAGGAATAAATGGAATGGGGTTCCAATCTGCAGGAATTGGCCGTCTCTACAGTTGGGATAGGTCTTCGGCCAGTGAACTTGCTGTACTTTTTGCTGGAGTGGGATTTTTCTGTGGTACAGCTATTGCTATGGCAAATGAAATCGGTATACCTTTTGCTGGAGTGCAGGTCCTGTGTGGTGGGGCTAGTGGTGTGGCCAGTGAAGTATGGGTACAGTCTGCTGGAGTCGGTCCTACGTTTTTTATCACTGGTTGTATAGCCAATATAAGTGGGGTGCTGTCTGATTTCTCCGGCACCACCATGTTTTTCAAGGACTTTGCTGGTTCTCCTTCAGGTTCAGCAATCACCCTCTTCCTTTTTGATGTCTGATGCACAAGAACACCATTTGAGTGGGAAAACATGGTATGATGATAGATGGAATATGTATTGATAATGGATGGGCATGGCATCTCCACATATATGATGAGTAAACTAAGCAGATGGCGGTGCAACAAAATAGAAGAAATGCAAGACAACATATGCAAGATACTCGCAATCAATAAAACATTGCCAAATTAGAACAGGCACCTTGATGGGTGAATAGGACAGGCCATCTGCCTTTGACTCCTCGAGGTTAGAATAGTCATTAGGATGATATTCTGAACAAGAATCAACAGGTGGGGAGCGTATGAGTTTCATTGCATCCAGAATGGCACTCAATGCCTTGGTGCCAATTTTGTAAGTCATTGCAGTGTTTAGCTTCAAGAGTGGACTGCTGCTAGTGCGACACAAAGCAGCTACACAGATCATAGTGTAGATATAATGGGAAAACCTTAAGCAACAACAACAACAACAAAGCCTTTAGTCCCAAACAAGTTGGGGTAGGATAGAGGTGAAACCCATAAGATCTCGCAACCAACTCATGGCTGCGGCACATGGATAGCAAGCTTCCACGCACCCCTGTCCATAGCTAGCTCTTTGGTGATACTCCAATCCTTCAGGTCTCTCTTAACGGACTCCTCCCATGTCAAATTCGGTCTACCCCTCCCTCTCTTGACATTCACCGCATGCTTTAGCCATCCACTATGCACCGGAGCTTCTGGAGGCCTGCGCTGAATATGCCCAAACCATCTCAGACGATGTTGGACAAGCTTCTCTTCAATTGGTGCTACCCCAACTCTATCTCGTATATCATCATTCCGGACACGATCCTTCCTCGTGTGGCCACACATCCATCTCAACATACGCATCTCCGCCATACCTAACTGTTGAACATGTCGCCTTTTAGTCAGCCAACACTCAGCGCCATACAACATTGCGAGTCGGACCGCTGTACAAAGTGGAACTTGCTGGAATATATGTGCTAGTATTGCCGGTACGGCTAGAAAGGCTTCGGATACCATCTCTCTTCAAGTGAAGGTGCGGTACTGTTAATATCAATGTAACTCTCAAAGGCGACATAGCTCCCCGCATTTCCTTGCTATTCTTATAGGATTCAAGTGGGCAGGCCACTACAAATCCTATTCCTATGTTTACAAGATCCTACGAATCAAAGAGGCTCAAAGTGTATATCACAACCGACCGTAGACCTCTACACTGCAAATGTCCCTTCTCATCTTTAGTACAAGGAACATACTGTACTACTATCATACTCCCTCCGTTTCAAAATATAAGTCTTGGTAGAGATTTCCACTATGGATCACATACAGATGTATCCAGGTACATTTTAGAGTGTAGATTCACTCATTTTGCTCCATATGTAGTCCATGGTGGAATCTATACAAAGACTTGTATTTAGGAATGGGGAGAGTACATATTAAAGAAGAACAGAAGAGGAACATGGTAAAGAAGAGCAAGCAGATTTTGGATAATAAAATGTTGGTTGCGCAGTCCCCACACATGATGAACCAGAGCGCATTAAGAATGCAACTCCTAGCTGTCTCTCGACCATTTCAGGCAGTTGGATGAAGATCCTATGTCTCCTAACCCTTCTTCCTCGTCTCTGATTCTTCCCATACAGAACACCGCACGGGCCACCGGCCGGACCACCGGCCCCCACCGCCTGTGTTCCTCCGCCACCCCCACCCTAACCCCCACCCGCGTCGAGTTTTCTTCGTTCGGTGAGGCCCCACAACCACCCGAGCCCCTTCGATCGCACTGGTGAACTCCGGCGAGCTCTGAAAAATCGACTGACCCAATTTTGAAATTCAGTCTACTGTGATTTAACTAGTGTGAAATATAAAAGGGGAAAACCATAAGCATTGCAAGTATGGTGTTGAGCGTGCCATGGCGGATCTGAAGGTGCAAATCGGACAAAGGCAACTTCGCAACCAAGACAAGAAATCAGAGTAAAGCAGGGGCGATCTATTTTCTTGCTGCGATAAATAAGTTGAGCAGATACGAAAGAGTACCGCCTCTGGTGCGGCGCCGTGTAGGCATGTGCTGAGAATTTGACGGTGCTGCGGTAGCGATGGCTATTGGCGTTGTGGAAGTAGATCTAGGAGGGTAGACGGTGGCGGCGGGGCGCGATGGACGAGATGGTCGTAGGAGCAGCGCCGGCAAGGTGGACGACAGCGGGGATGAAGCGAGAGGACGGGATGCAAGGATCCCGGTTCGAAGCCGTGGATGAGAGAGGTCGATCTCTTGTAATGGACGGAGGCGTCGGGGTATCAGCTCCGGCATGGTGGAGGAGGACAGCGGTGGATGGGGTGGCGGACGGCGGCGGACAGAGGAGGGTGGGGTGGAGAGGGTGTTTTGGCGCCCACGGAGTACGAATGGGGAAACGGGAGGTAGAGATGAAGGGGGCAACCATGTATTCAGGGCGCGCTTGTCTCAAATGCAAGGAAATTTACAAACTTAGCCCCCGTTTCAAATTTCTACTACATCATGGCAACACTAGTCGATTGGGGATAGGACGGTAATATCGCATACACCGAATATTTGCCGACGAGAGTTTGTTTTTGGCGCCCATCGTGTATGAATATGAACCGGGGAGGGAGTCGATTTCGGCCGAGGACACACTATGTTTTGGCGCCCACCATGTATGAATCCGGGTGAGAGGCGGTTACGTCATGTTTGGGTGAAATTACAAACCTACCCCTATCGAAACCTATAGAAATCCAACATATAGGCTTTGCGTGGCAGGGATAGGCAGTAGTGATTTCCATCTCGCAGATTTTGGTTTCGGGCGGTTAATGCGACTTTCCTTGCTTCATTCAAATTTTGCAGAGTGCATGTTTACCATGCCAACTCAATTCGAATTCCGTTTGTATTCTATTTTTTTCGTGCGGGATCCATTTTCAATTGGAATTACATTCTATATACATCATTTTTTATATATATACTTTCAAAAGAACAACAAAGAATTCTGCTCCTTTATATGTATAATATGATCTACAAATACAACGATCTCGAAATCTTAAGGTTGAATTCGAATTTTTTTAACCAAATTATGTTCTACTAAAATGTATGGATCAGTAATATCTACATATTAAATAACATAGATGTTCGTGAATTCATATGAGTATGCATGTTTGATAGATCAATTTTGGTTCGAGTATGGATTACATGTATCATCATCTCGAATTCAAATATTTGAATCCCTTTTTTTCACTCCTTTGACGCCCATCTCTCTTGCATGCATGCTCCTTCAGGTAGCTATCACTCTCTTTTCTCCAACTCACCCGGACGCTCACTTCATGTTGCTCCTATCCTCACCAACATGGTCTCTCGACGTCTCCCTTGAGAAGTGTCACACTCTCCCTATCATTATAAATTACACGGTTTTCATTATCTCTCACGTCTCTACTGTTCTCTGGTATCACTCGGTACCTAAGCTTTCTTTTTCACCGCCAAACACACGGTCTCCACTCGTCTTTCACTTTGTCTTTCTCTCTATGGGATTCTCTCACACACCCTATATGTCTCTACATATGACTCATACCACTAAAATTACTCTCTCTATCTCTCCTATAGACACAACATTTTTTGCGGTCTCCTTTTCGTCTCCAACCCAGACTGACATTATTCATTTGTTTACCGATCAGACAACCCCGACTACCGTCTCCTCTCTCTCTCTCTCTCTCACAGACACACACACACAACTCCTACCACTAAAATGTGAATGGAAAACGAGATTTTGTTATACCCAAACAAAAAAGGACTGGAGGGAGTGATTGCTCTGACACAGACATGACCTCTCATAGCGCAGGCATTGAACCGGCTGTCAGGACCCCGATTCCAAGTCACATCGATCTAGCCGGTAACACCTCATATCACTTTGCGGCCTCAAGCACGGTATTCCCACGGGTGTCGCCTTACCATGGCCCGGGACCGTTTGCGCCTTTTGGCTCATGTATATGATAATGTCGCTAGCATCCATATGACAGAGAACCCGGGCCGACATGGCTAGTCGTGAACCCAAAGCGGCACTAACCTATGGGGACAGGCATACATGAATCACATCGAGCATGTCGGTCAGCAGCGTGTGAATCCGGGCTGTAGCACTGGGCTAACAGGACTCCGGGAACCCGGGCTGTAGCAGGCTAGGAAGGACTCCGGATGTCACCGAGTGACATTTCCCTAAAGGGACAGACACAGGAACAAAGTGAAACACATGCCAGCCAGTCAAGTGATCTGAGCAGTAGTGCTGGGCTAGAAGGACTCCGATGAACTGGGCTGTAGCGGACTACTATGGCTCAAGGAAGCACTAGACTACATTTCCCCATAAGAGAGGCTGCCAAGGATAAACAACTAGATTGTCGGATCCCACACATATCAAGCATTTCAATCATACACACAATATGCTCAATATGTGCAAATACAACATGGCATCACAACATAACTCTACGACTCAAGTATTTATTCATTAGGCTCCGAGGAGCAAGATATTACAAACATGGGTCTCACGACCCAACATTCAGAGCATACAAGTCAAAGCACATGCGGAAGCTTAACATGTCTGAGTACAGACATCTACCAATGAAGAAGGCTGAGAAGCCTGACTATCTACCAGATCCTGCCAAGGGCACAAGATCATAGCTGAGGTATCAAGCTAAATGTCGAAGTCCACGTGGAACTACTAGCGAGACTGACGTCTCTCTGCAAAACATAAAATAGGCAAACGTGAGTACAAATGTACCCAGCAAGACTTACATCGGAACTAGCTACATATGCATCGGTATCAACAAGGGGGGGTGGTGGTGGAGTTTAACTGCAGCAAGCCAGCTTTGACTCAGTGGCTAACCTGAACTACGACTGCAAGCAACTCTTTTGAGGTGGCGCACACGAGTCCACATATTCACCATTCAATACACCAC
This sequence comes from Triticum dicoccoides, assembly GCF_002162155.2. Classification (NCBI taxonomy): domain Eukaryota; kingdom Viridiplantae; phylum Streptophyta; class Magnoliopsida; order Poales; family Poaceae; genus Triticum; species Triticum dicoccoides. The sequence goes on along the minus strand of NC_041392.1, from coordinate 596,761,310 downwards.
TATGGATCCGCTCCCGTCTCCCTACGAGAAGGCCATCCATAGCACTCACACTTATCTTGCGAGTTTTAGAGTATCCACTTTCACTTGTCTATGAACTATGCAAGGGGTCCAAGTTTCCATATCCAACGAATCCGGCTATTCGAATAGATATTGATAACCCTGCAGGGGTGTACTTCTTCACACACTCTCCCACCACTTACCACCATATACACGTCATGTATCTCGGCAACCTTCAAGCGGAAGCCTGGCGAGGGTGTCGACCACGGCCTACCTAAACACTTAAGTCTCTAGTCCAGGTTTATCGCCTATCCAGGTTCCATCCGTAGGGAGTCCGGCCGAGGTTTCCACATACGGCCCCAAACAATGTGAACAGGGTCCCGAGACGCCTAACGGGTGCCCGGCATACCCGGCCATGGTGTATCTACCGCAACATAGCCCACCCCTAGGGTCAGCGCTACGCACGGCCGCCAACACATAACCTACAAACACAAGAAACTAGTTGCAACTCCTGTACAGAGTACTAGGGTGATTAAGAAACCGAGAGGGTCAATTAAGGATCCCAATGAGTGGTAGTAGTTGTTCATGGATCACAGACACAGAACTCAGTTCCTGAGGAGGGTGCAATGAGACAACCCACCATGTACTCCTACATGGCCTCTCACCGCTACCTTTACCAAATCATGTTCACACACTTAGCTCACACACAGTAGGACATGTTCATCACTGTTCCAATTCACCCCCGATGAATCAGACCTGAGTCAACTCTAAGCAGTAGCAGGCATGACAAACAAGCATGAATGAGTAGGCACATCAGGGCTCAAACAACTCCTACTCATGCTAGTGGGTTTCATCTATTTACTATGGCAATGACAGGTCATGCAGAGGATAAGGGGTTCAACTACCGCAATAAGTAACAGATGAATCGTTGTTGTCCTAATGCAGTAAAAGAGAGCAGGAGCAAGAGAGTGGGGTTGTATCGGAATGAACAAGGGGGTTTTGCTTGCCTGGAACTTCTGAAGATAACCTTGAGTCTTCATTGGTGTCATCGAACTCATCGTCGAGACCACGTCTATCGAGAGGGGACAAATACCGGCAACAGAGAAAGAAGCACAATCAATGCAATGCACAACATGATGCATGATCATGACATGGCATTATGCTGTTGATTGAGCTAATGCAACTAGCAACAAGTTAAATGGAGTTGGCTTGAACACTAGGTTGAAAATCAAACCCCATAAGTGAGAGTTTAAATTCCATTTATGTGAATTGGCCTAAACAGCAGCCATAAGTTGCTCTAACATGCATGAAAATGCCATAAACAGATTCCTTGAATTTTTCTGATAATTTTTCATATATAATTTATTTCATTCCGAGTTACGGTTGAATTTCTATGAATTTTACAAGTTTTGGGTATTTTCTGAAATTTCCTGAATAAGAATAAATCCAGAAAAGCCTATTATTGCGTCAGCATGACATCGGTGTGACATCAGCGGGTCAACAGAGAGGGTCCAAGTCAAACCTGACTAGTGGGTCCCGCGTGTCAGTGTAATTAGTTAACTAAAATATTAATTAGCACTAATTCTATTTAGTCAGCAGGGCTGGGCCCTACCTATCATTGACCCAGAGGTCAAACTGGCCCACCCGTGGTCAAACGGGGTCAGCGGGGTCAACTCGCCGGTGTTTAGCCGCCGGCAAGGCCAAACGCGGCGGTGTAGGTGCGGGTTTCACCCACAGGGCACCATTTGGCGCGTGGAGCACAGCTATGGGATGCGGACGCTCGTCCGCATCCAACCGTGGTGGTGGCGCGGCCGGGGAGTGGCCAGAGAGGCGCCGGCGAGCACTTCTGCGGTGGCCGGAGTTCGGGCGTCGAACGAGTCGACGGTGCAGGGCATGGCAGGAGCCGCGGTTAGGCGTGTTGGACTCGTGGCGGGTGCGGTGATCTCAGCGGTAAGCTCAGGCGCGTGTTTGCACGGCCGTAGCAGCGGTGGCGACATGGCCGGCGGCGAGGAGCAATCGGCTCTGATGGACACGGTGGCTAGAAGGCACCGGCGAGCACAGGGAGAGAGGGGAAAGAGGCAGGGGCTCACGGCGAATCCAGTAGAGGCAACGGCGAGGCCAGGGACGAGCTGAAGCTCGCGAATCCCCGAAGAGTTCGCCGGCGGCCAGAGGTTGAAGACGATGTTGGGGACGGCGCTGCAGGGCTTCCGGCAGGGCGCGGCGCGGTGGAGAGGAAGAGGGGGTCGAGGCGGAGCGTCTGAGCACATCGGCGAGGCGAGGTAGTGGCCGTGGCCACGACAACAGCGAGCGGCGGCGAGGATGGCTCTTAGGTGCATGCGGGAGGAGAGCCAGAGGAGGGAGAGGAGCACGGGGAGAGACTGAGAGGGCCTGGGGGGCGCATGGCGTCTCCAGGGCATCATCGGGGAGGCGGCAGCAAGCAGGAGGTGGCCAGGCGCGTCGGCGGCGCTCGCCACCGGGCTGCTTTGTGCGTTGGCAAGGGGAAGAAGACAAGCATGCCCCTGGTGGGCTGGGCTGCCAGCTGGGCCGGCCAGGTGGGCTGCAGGTGAGGTTACTCTCTCTCTCTCTCTTAATTTAGTTTCTGTTTTCTATTTTTTCTTTTTATTTTGAATTAGTAAAAATACTAATTCATTTTGTAAAATCCTGAAAATAATTGTGGGCACTTTTGAAACTATTTCCAATAGCCCTCAAATGCTTTCAAGATTATTTGGACATTTAAAATATTTTATAGAATTTAAATGTCCAAATTCAAATACTTATGATTTAATTCAAAAATCCAGAATATCCTCCAAAAATATGAAACCATTTTTGGTAGAAGGTTTAGCCAGGACCAAAGATGGTGAACATTTATGAAGGCATTTTGGGTTCATTGAAAAGTTTTAAGTTAGAACCTAGTTAATTCCTTTAATGCTAGGGTTTAGGCAATCCCCATTTCAAATTTTAATGGGATTTAATCATGATGCAAGATGATGATGCAAAGACAAGCAAGGGCTGATCTGGGGCTGTGACAGCTCACCCCCACTAAACAAGAATCTCGCCCCGAGATTCGGGTGTAGGGTAAGATGAAGGGGGAACACAAACTAACATAATCTTCACGATCTAGGTTGCATCTCTTAGGGTTGTTGATTCGTTGCATACGTTGACTCTGATATCCTTGCCTTTGAGATCTTTGTCCACGCGATGACGAGAAGAAAAGAAACTCTCGAAGAATCGATCTTCTTGAAGATCGAGCAACCGACGATCAACTCACAGAACGAGACATAGCGACATCTGTCGAGATGAGACACAATACACACATCAAGAATGATGGAAATGAGCATATGACAAGGTTTAAGTAAGTAGCGGAATTCCCACACCTAGGAGGGTGGTGAACGGTGTCAATGTAGCGAGGGGTTGGGTTGCCATGATACCATAGCGAGACATCTTAAGGAAGGTGACTCGCAGAAATATTCCCTTAAGTGGCAAAAAGAAATACTTTTGATACAAAGATCATTGAAACTCTTTATACCAGCCTGAGGTAATCACAATCGATTGTTAGAAGGGGTTTGAAAGAATGGCATACTCCGACTAGGATGGATGATGTGGACTATCTTGTTGAAGACAACCCAATGGATGATTTTTGCTTATCATCAGAAATGGATGGGACCCATGGTAAGTCCACTTTTGAAGATGATCCTGAACAACAACTACTGAGGTGCAGGCTGGGAACAAAATGCAAATGTTGGGAATGATTCTGGTAACTGGGGAAGAGCTCAACAGTCGAGACGGAGTCCACTGTTTGAAAAGGTTATAACCTAACCGAGGAAACTGGAGGCAAATCCCAATTAACGCCAACGGTAAAACCTGGTGCTTGCGCGTGCTCTCAAGAAATTGAGTATCTCCATATTCGTCAAGGTTTTACCAATATCCGTATCAAGGATCCTGGCAACACAACATACCACCATGATGAATGGTGATGGATGATGCCGATGCAAAGGAAGATAACACTTTCTCAGATTTGACCTTAGCGAGGCCAAGGAAACAAAATCTGGATAATCGACCGAGAGACATTTAGCACTCCGCTTCTAATGTTCTCCTTGATGTGCTAGGATAACTCATTTATTGATATGGTTTGGTATCTAGGACATCAAGTGAAAGGTCGGACTTCGGGAGCACAAGAATCCGTAAGGATTAACTACGGAGGTAAATCCTACGAAATCCTCATGGGAAGGTGGCCAACTTTCTTCAATCGAGATACTACAATAATAGGTCTTCCGGCTGGATGTGTTGGCCACGACATCCACTTTACCGGTTATCGAGAGACCAATATTATAGTTTTTGGAAAATGCTCCAACCATCATATCTGCCTGAGATTCAGATCTAGTTGGTGTCAGGATATTCCAGACTCATCGAGTCTAGGAAGGAAAATGAAGGTTTGCAACACAAATCGACGAGACGACATTGCGAGATTGTCAGGGAACTGAACTATGGTAGTAAGCTCCAAAACATGAGCCGGTTCTGCTACAAGCATGTGAACACGTTGTCCTAGACAAGCATGGTCACCTGGTAGTCTTAAAATGAAACACTACCGAGTTCAGGGGGAACCATCAACGAGGATATCGAAGTCCTTGCGTAGGTCTAACTCTTAAGAAGAAACTTCTTCTCCTTGAACAAATCAATCAGTGGCTTGGTGTGCTAGGGATACGTATAGAATGTAGATGATCAGTCTATCAGACCATAGAATACTTTGCACATGCATGACTGACTTGGGATGATTCCAGAGGAAGCAAAAACAAACTTTCTCGAATTCACGGCGGCAACTTACATCAGATGCACATGAATTAGAGGAAGTCACATCTTTCAACCGGACATATGCTTCATGATCGAGACATGAGGGCAATGCTTATAAAGTTTCCAACACTTGTGTAATGTTCAACGTGAATCATGGGGGAGACAAAATGCTGCTGATGGGCTTAACAGCAACTCATTGGAATCTCCATATCACTGGACTTCCACCACTATGTGAACAATGTGATAGTATTGGTCACACCAAAGATATAATGGTGTATGCTCGAGGGACAACCGCAAGTAAGACAACATTACGAACATCATTGGTTCTGATTTGATTTGACGATAGCCCACACTCAAATCAAGGTTTGGACAAGATAATAGATTCAACAACTGATCACGGGGATCAGTCGATGAAGATATCATCTTTCTTCAACACACACACACACACAAGGATATCCCTTAGTGATGAGCTAAATCGGACAAGTTTTCATCTTCCAACTCTCCAAGTTGTTGTTAAGCTTAACCAACTAGCTCAGGGTATCCAACATAGATTCTTGGAGAATGGGTGGTTTGGAGGAAAACCAACATGATCACGAACTCAACATAGCGGTCATGTGACAACCAGGTAATACTTCTGAGAAGATAATCGGAACATCACGAACCACTAATATGATACTAAGCTCGAGATCAATCTTGCTTTTCAGAGCAAGACGATATGATCAATAGAGCAAGGGTTTGGCAAAATCCTAACTCGTTGATCAAAGAGTGCACCAGGAAATAAGGACTAGGTAGCACGGTCAATCTTAGGATGGTGATTTAATTACCAGCACACTAAGAATGAGAGTATTGTCAATTAACTACCAAGCAACGGAGTTGCTAGGAATATTGCTTTCACACATCACGGTTCACCTGTCGGCATTCCGGTTATAATAACACGGAACTGAGGAATGAACAATGATGGCAAGAAGCATTACTGCGTCAAGAATTCATAAGAGGTGGTGCAATTCTCATGACAGTCCTGACATAAACGGGGTTATACTCCAGGGTAGAACAAAGCAAAAGCTGGATGGCATTTGATCTGCAGAACACAACTACTTTGACCCAATCCTGGATATGGATGAGGTACTGGAGTTTGTTTCTCCTAGTCATTCTGAAATAGAATGGCTCGACGGACCACGAGAAAAATAAGCATCGATAACATGAATGCACAACTAAAGAGGGACAACTCAAAGGAACATATAACTTTCTGAGTTGTGGATGCATAGATTAGTATGTCGAATCAAGTTCAACAGGTTTCTTCCAGATAACCCATGCAGAAAGTTAGAACTGACAGAATCACAATTATGAATGGAGAACTCCTCAAGAGTACTCTGATTGTGATATTTTGGTTCAAAGAACTTCTGCCTTAACAGTTCATGGTATTTGGAAGGAAGAAATACCACGGACCTCGAGGGTTGTCGCAAGGTTACTAATATCCTAAAGGAACTATCAAACACTATCAACATGAGGTAAGTAGGGTGAATCTCGGGTTCAAGAACCCATGAATAGAATACCTACCATTACATGGCATCACGGGATGCTTTTGAGAATAATGGCCAGAATCACACACTGGGGATACAAAACATGGCTAGATCACTAGGTGACTCCCTAAAACACCTAGGGTCATAGTAATAGCTCCAGCATATATGTCGAGGCAATAGAGTACCTCAACTGACCGGTAGTGTGATTAATCTGGCCCAAATGGACATCAGGAACAGGAGGAAGGGGTTTGCAAATGCATCAGACTACTTAGAAACCTGGGATGACTCGGACATCATAACAGTTGTAAATGCTCAAAAAGATTTGAGACATCCTGCAAAATGGTGGCATAACCACTCAACATCATAATATCAAGGTTCCGAGACCAATTATGAACACACGGAAGTAGTAGGAACGGAACTGAGGCTTGAAACTATCAATTCTATAAGTCTATGGATTAGTAACACGTCATCCTGATAGAAAGATGAGAAGGCCTAATTCTTAATCCCCGTAGAAAAGAAGAGGTTGACTCAGATCAGAAGGGCATAAGGTAAATGAGTAAAGAGAGCCTTACGTTCCCTTCCACAATCAATTCCCCTACATAACTAAAGCATTTCTAGACACAACTTCGACCGGTTTGGCTTGGTAATCCTACAGGCAGTCAGGCTCTGATACCAATGCTGTCAGGACCCCGATTCCAAGTCACATCGATCTAGCCGGTAACACCTTAGATCACTTTGCAGCCTCACGCACGGTATTCCCACGGGTGTCGCCTTACCATGGCCCGGGACCGTTTGCGCCTTTTGGCTCTCGTATATGATAATGTCGCTAGCATCCATATGACAAAGAACCCGGGCCGACATGGCTAGTCGTGAACCCAAAGCGGCACTAACCTATGGGGACAGGCATACATGAATCACATCGAGCATGTCGGTCAGCAGCGTGTGAATCCGGGCTGTAGCACTGGGCTAACAGGACTCCGGGAACCCGGGCTGTAGCAGGCTAGGCAGGACTCCGGATGTCACCGCGTGACATTTCCCCGAAGGGACAGACAGAGGAACGAAGTGAAACACATGCCGACCAGTCAAGTGATCTGAGCAGTACTGCTGGGCTAGCAGGACTCCGGTGAACCGGGCTGTAGCGGACTACTATGGCTCAAGGAAGCACTGGACTACATTTCCCCATAAGAGAGGCTGCCAAGGATAAACAACTAGATTGTCGGATCCCACACATATCAAGCATTTCAATCATACACACAATATGCTCAATATGTGCAAATACAACATGGCATCACAACATAACTCTACGACTCAAGTATTTATTCATTAGGCTCCGAGGAGCGAGATATTAAAAACATGGGTCTCACGATCCAACATTTAGATCATACAAGTCAAAGCACATGCGGAAGCTTAACATGTCTGAGTACAGACATCTACCAATGAAGAAGGCTGAGAAGCCTGACTATCTACCAGATCCTGCCAAGGGCACAAGATCGTAGCTGAGGTATCAAGCTAAACGTCGAAGTCCACGCGGAAACACTAGCGAGACTAACGTCTCTCTACAAAACATAAAATAGGCAAACGTGAGTACAAATGTACCCAGCAAGACTTACATCAGAACTAGCTACATATGCATCGGTATCAACAAGGGGGGGTGGTGGAGTTTAACTGCAGCAAGCCAGCTTTGACTCAGTGGCTAACCTGAACTACGATTGCAAGCAACTCTTTGAGGTGGCGCACACGAGTCCACATATTCACCATTCAATACACCACTATGGATCCACTCCCGTCTCCGTATGAGAAGGCCATCCATAGCACTCACACTTATCTTGCGAGTTTTAGAGTATCCACTTTCACTTGTCTATGAACTATGCAAGGGGTCCAAGTTTCCATATCCGAGGAATCCGGCTATTCGAATAGATAATGATAACCCTGCAGGGGTGTACTTCTTCACACACGCTCCCACCACATACCACCATATACACGTCATGTATCTCGGCAACCTTCAAGCGGAAGCCTGGCGAGGGTGTCGGCCACGGCCTACCTAAACACTTAAGTCTCTAGTCCAGGTTTATCGCCTATCCAGGTTCCATCCGCAGGGAGTCCGACCGAGGTTTCCACATACGGCCTCGAACGATGTGAACAGGGTCCCGAGACGCCTAACGGGCGCCCGTCATACCTGGCCACGGTGTATCTACCGCAACATAGCCCACCCCTAGGGTCAGCGCTACGCATGGCCGCCAACACATAACCTACAAACACAAGAAACTAGTTGCAACTCCTGGACAGAGTACTAGGGTGATTAAGAAACTGAGAGGGTCAATTAAGGATCCCAATGAGTGGTAGTAGTTGTTCATGGATCACAGACACAGAACTCAGTTCCTGAGGATGGCTGCAATGAGACAACCCACCATGTACTCCTACATGGCCTCTCACCGCTACCTTTACCAAATCGTGTTCACACACTTAGCTCACACACAGTAGGACATGTTCATCACTGTTCCAATTCACCCCCGATGAATCAGACCTGACTCAACTCTAAGCAGAAGCAGGCATGACAAACAAGCATGAATGAGTAGGCACATCAGGGCTCAAACAACTCCTACTCATGCTAGTGGGTTTCATCTATTTACTATGGCAATGACAGGTCATGCAGAGGATAAGGGGTTCAACTACCGCAACAAGTAACAGATGAATCGTTGTTGTCCTAATGCAGTAAAAGAGAGTAGGAGCGAGAGAGTGGGGTTGTATCGGAATGAACAAGGGGGTTTTGCTTGCCTGGAACTTCTAAAGATAACCTTGAGTCTTCATCGGTGTCATCGAACTCATCGTTGAGACCACGTCTATCGAGAGGGGACAAATACCGGCAACAGAGAAAGAAGCACAATCAATGCAATGCACAATATGATGCATGATCATGACATGGCATTATGCTGTTGATTGCGCTAATGCAACTAGCAACAAGTTAAATGGAGTTGGCTTGAACACTAGCTTGAAAATCAAACCCCATAAGTGAGAGTTTAAATTCCATTTATGTGAATTGGCCTAAATAGCAGCCATAAGTTGCTCTAACATGCATGAAAATGCCATAAACAGATTCCTTGAATTTTTCTGATAATTTTTCATATATAATTTATTTCATTTCGAGTTACGGTTGAATTTCTATGAATTTTACAAGTTTTGGGTATTTTCTGAAATTTCCTGAATAAGAATAAATCCAGAAAAGCCTATTACTGCGTTAGCATGACGTCGGTGTGACGTCAGCGGGTCAACAGAGAGGGTCCAAGTCAAACCTGACTAGTGGGTCCCGCGTGTCAGTGTAATTAGTTAACTAAAATATTAATTAGCACTAATCCTAATTAGTCAGCAGGGCTGGGCCCTACCTGTCATTGACCCAGAGGTCAAACTGGCCCACCCGTGGTCAAACGGGGTCAGCGGGGTCAACTTGCCGGCGTTTAGCCGCCGGCGAGGCCAAACGCGGCGGTGCAGGTGCGGGTTTCACCCACAGGGCACAATTTGGCGCGCGGAGCACAGCTATGGGATGCGGACGCTCGTCCGCATCCAACCGTGGTGGTGGCGTGGCCGGGGAGTGGCCAGAGAGGCGCCGGCGAGCACTTCCGCGGCGGCCGGAGTTCGGGCGTCGAACGAGTCGACGGTGCAGGGCATGGCAGGAGCCGCGGTTAGGCGTGTTGGACTCGTGGGGGGTGCGGTGATCTCAGCAGTAAGCTCGGGCGCGTGTTTGCACGGCCGTAGCCGCGGTGGCGACATGGCCGGCGGCGAGGAGCAATCGGCTCCGATGGACACGGTGGCTAGAAGGCGCGGGCGAGCACAGGGAGAGAGGGGAAAGAGGCAGGGGCTCACGGCGACTCCAGTAGAGAAAACGGCGAGGCCGGGGACGAGATGAAGCTCGCGAATCCCCGAAGAGTTCGCCGGCAGCCAGAGTTTGAAGACGATGTCGGGGACGGTGCTGCAGGGCTTCCGGCAGGGCGCGGCGCGGTGGAGAGGAAGAGGGGGTCGAGGCAGAGCGTCTGAGCACATCGGCGAGGCGAGGTAGTGGCCGTGGCCACGACAACAGCGAGCGGCGGCGACGATGGCTCTCGGGTGCGTGCGGGAGGAGAGCCAGAGGAGGGAGAGGAGCACGGGGAGAGGCTGAGAGGGCCTGGGGGGCGCATGGCGTCTCCAGGGCGTCGTCGGGGAGACGGCAGCAAGCAGGAGGTGGCCAGGCGTGTCGGCAGCGCTCGCCACCGAGCTGCTTCATGCGCTGGTAAGGGGAAGAAGACAAGTGTGCCCCTGGTGTGCTGGGCCAGTTGGCTGGGTTGCCAGCTGGGCCGGCCAGGTGGGCTGCAGGTGAGGTTACTCTCTCTCTCTCTCTCTTAATTTAGTTTCTGTTTTCTATTTTTTCTTTTCTGTTTTGAATTAGTAAAAATACTAATTCATTTTGTAAAATCCTGAAAATAATTGTGGGCACTTTTGAAACTATTTCCAATAGCCCTCAAATGCTTTCAAGATTATTTGGACATTTAAAATATTTTATAGAATTTAAATGTCCAAATTCAAATACTTATGATTTAATTCAAAAATCCAGAATAGCCTCCAAAAATATGAAACCATTTTTGGTAGAAGGTTTAGCCAGGACCAAAGATGGTGAACATTTATGAAGGCATTTTGGGTTCATTGAAAAGTTTTAAGTTTGAAGCTAGTTAATTCCTTTAATGCTGGGGCTTAGGCAATCCCCATTTCAAATTTTAATGGGATTTAATCATGATGCAAGATGATGATGCAAAGACAAGCAAGGGCTGATCTGGGGCTGTGACACCGGCGCACCGGCCAAGAGGGCCGCACTTGCTGTAGGCCCGGCTGAGCACGCCTCCTCGTCGCGTGCAACCAGCTTAAGACTGCCCCGCCTGCCTTCATTGAATCCGTGCGTGTGCCGGCAACACATCCTTCCGCGAGCCGACAGGCATTTTAGAACACAAAAATGACTACAATATAATTAATTTACGCATGGTCTTGACTTGTTGTGCTTGCACTGGTAGCAGGAACTAGTAGAGGATTTTCTTTATTTATAACTCTCCTCACATTTTTTTGGCTTTGAAGTGAATCATGGTTGTGGACATTATGTATGAATGTGCAGATATCTGTGAACATGAGTTTGATGTGGAAGTTGAACTTGGAATGTTGGGCTTGCGCGTGAACTATACCATGTCCAATGCTTCGTTTGTTATTGTTTGGAAAGTAATTGCTATTGTTACATGACCCAAAAAAACATTTTGTGCGACATCAGTAGATGCACGGACATCACAACAGGCATGCTGACTGGATAAACATTCGAACCTAGCTATTATGAAGGAAATTTTGTATTGACAACAGTTTTAGATAGCAGGAGACGCCTAGCCTGCTCTGCCTCTGCTAGCTTATTTCTGGCTTCTTCCATCTCTTCTTTGGCTTGGGTGAAGAGAGCATCTAATTGCTCTTTTCACTTCTTCAGGAACTCAGCTACATTCTCAAGGGCTGCTGCACGCTTTCTTTCAGCCTTTATTAATGCCACGAGGACACGAACAACTGACGACTCCACCTGGCTTGTGTGTAATACAGCATCATTTGGGAATTTGCACCTTGTGTCTAATCTAGCATCCTTAGGGAACTGGCACCTTGTGTGTAATCCAGCCTCATTTTGGAAACATGATCTCGAGGTTGACCATACTTCCCTCCTCGCAGGAACTGCATCCTGACATGAAGTTACTTCTTTTTTAGATTAATACTCAAAGCAACCTAGATCCATTTAGTAGAAGCCAGATAAACAGAACTCGGAGAAGTGAATTCAAAAGGAATAAATAAATAAATAACGACTACAAGGTGAGAACACCCACTTCCTACATCAAGCTAAAAACGAAAGAATTAGGACGATTAAGACTCTTCTTATTACACATCGAAGAACACCACGCTTAAGAGAAACAGAAACTACAACATATACACATCGAAGAACATGAGGCTACACGGAAGTAATTGAAAGGGTGTTACTTACCAAAGCTCGTTTTACAGGTTCGGTGCAGCTCCTCTTTAACTTGCCACGCTCCTTGAAGATGTCCCGAATATCCCGTGTTTGATCTTCATTGCTCCTCTGCATGTTCGCACTTGTGGTTTTAAAATCTCAACATGGCAAGAAAAATATACTACTAGTAATACTCGCGCATCTTGTGGGCAACATTAAAGCAGTCGTCTGCCATGTTAGAGCATCTCCAACAAGATAAACTACTCATACAAATGCATCTTGATGCGTGCAACGCATGTGCATTTTGCTAGTTCTAAAAACCTTTCCATCATTTGCCACACTACTGGTTGCAGATGAAAAACCTACCCAAGCACAGCGCGATTGTAGCGACCATACCTCAAACGGTCCAATCTCTGTGCTCAGGTGTCATCCCTGGATCAGTAATGTTGACACCACACAGTACTTGAAGGATTTATAACAGAGTAGCAATCACACACTTATTACATCGAGTGTCTCAAAAGAGAACTTATTACAATAAATATGGCTTAAGGCCATCCAATAACGATAATAGTGGAAGGCATGGAAGATAAGTGAGTCCATCAACTCCAATGGCATCACTGAGTATAGAACCACAACCTAAAAACTCCTTAATCGTCGTCTGAAAAGTCTGCAATATTAACGTTGCAGCCCGAAACGGGTCAACACATGGAATATGCTGGCAAAATAACACATAGAGAGTAATGGAAGGAAACAGCTTTTCTATATGCATATTTGGCTGGTGGAAAGCTCTATGGTTACAGTTTTGCATAAAGCCAATTTTTCCCTACTGCAAAGGAATAAATTTTATTTAACTATCATCGTAGTTGTTAAACATTGAGAATGGTTGACAGCATTCACAATCCCAATTAAGCATCATCATTAAACAGAACCCAAGAAAATTAATTTTAGAGTAACATGTTGAGATTCACATGATAATCCAGGTACTTGATACTCAAGATGTCCATAACAGGGGACATGGCTAATCATGATTAGTTTATATAGTCTGCAGAGGTTTGCGCACTTTTCCCCACAAGACTTGATCGCCTCCGTTTGGTTTCTCGCACTACATGGTGTTTGAGAAGACGGATGACCGAGACATAGTCTTTCAGAAGCGCTAGCACCTTACGATCGGGTAGACCGTTACACCTACTTTCCCCTACATCTACTAGTCCACCACTGTAAGAGTTCGCACAACTTAGTCAACTATGCTAGAGCCCATAATAGCTTGTGGCTGCACACGGAAGTTTCTAGCATGAATAATCTCATGATCCCTTTGAGCCTGGGTGGCGGTCCATAAAAAACAGGCAATCGCTGGAATACCCAGGTGCCTCAATCCACCCAGATGTGTATTTAAGTTGCCACCTTAGATAAACCATTAATTAACAATCTCACATCTGTCATGGAAACACTCAGCCAATTCACGTCTACTAGCTTAGCATGGCAATAATAAGCAAACATTGAAGTAACTCCCAAAGGTTTGATAAAAACAGGTAATAGGTACTACCTCAACTACTTCCCAAACCAACAATTTATTTAGTTCCTAATCATGCAATGTGTGAGGATTGATCTAATGCAATAAAATTGGGTAGAGGGAAAACATGATCAAAGTGTTACTTGCCTTGCTGATGATACGGGAAACCTAGCGATTCGAAGTAGCAAGCGGCGCACTCCGGGTACTCTATCACAAGCACACAAGCATACAATAAGTACTCAACTAATGCACAGGTAAAACTCAAATAAGATATCTAACCAGAAAGTTCAACTTAAGAACTCTGGTGGGCAAAAAGAATCAAATTGAACGAAGCAACGAAAGAAAAACGACAAAAGAAACAGGCTTCGTTTACTATTCTGGATCTAAGGCAATTTTTTACAGTGATAAAAACTTGTTTAAGTTGGTTAATCGGAAAGAGGGTTTCGAGACGAAACTCCAGGCGCTTGAATCGCCTAATTCCGATAAACGAGCGAAAAGTTAGACTAAAACGAAAATTGGATGAGAGATCGCGATCAGAAAACTCGCGGATTTAATCCGAGAAAAAGAAAAACGACGAACGTTCATTAAAATGAACGAACGGACGAACGTTCGCTAAATAAATAAAACGGAAAACTGATCTATTTAAAAAAACCGAAACAAAAAAATGAGCAAACCATCGAAAAAACCGAACGGATTTTTTCGAGAAAAACCAAAGGCGGCGGGGTCTAGCTCTGGCGACAGATCCGACGGGCGGCGGCAGTGCTCCGGTGGCGGCGGGCGGCACGCGGCGGCGGGCGGCGGCGCGGCGGGGCCGGCTAGGGCTAGGGTTTGGCGGGGCGGCGGCATGGGCTTCGACCGGGGGCGGGGCGCGGCTTATAAGAGGCCCGGCCAGGAGAGTCCTGGCCGGTTACAGCCCAAGGTCGGTTCAGACGTTTTCTTAAAATAATTACGCTCGAAAAAAAACAAAAGACATACTAAACGGACTCCAAAAATCCCGAAATAATTTTTCCCTGCTTCTAAAATCAAGCCGCTCAGGATGAACATTTATTTGGGGCCTAAGTGCAATTTTGGAAAACACACATTTTTCCTAAATTCAAATAAAATAGCAAGTAAAACCAAAATAAAATATTATTTTATTTTTTATTAAATCCTCAATATTTCTTTATTTTGGGAAAGTCATTTTATTCCCTCCCTCATATTTTTGGAATAGAAATAATTGAAGATAAAATAAATCGAATCAAATGATCCAATTTTCAAAATTTGAGACAACTCGAATATGGAAATAACGAAATCCCCAACTCTCTCCGAGGGTCCTTGAGTTGCTTAAAATTTCTAGGATCAACCAAAATGCAATAAATATGATATGCAATGATGGTCTAGTGTATAACATTCCAAATTGAAAATTTGGGATGTTACAAACCTACCCCCCTTAAGATGAATCTCGCCCTCGAGATCCGGGTTGGCTAGAAAATAGGCGAGGGTGATCCTTTAGCAAATCTTCCTCTCGTTCCCAGGTGGCTTCATCCTCCGTGTGGTGGCTCCACTAAACCTTGCAAAACTTGATAACCTTGTTGCGGGTGACTCGACTGGCATACTCTAGAATCTTCACTGGTTTCTCCTCATAAGTCAAATCACTGTCCAACTAAATTGCTTCCAGTGGTACCGTATCTCTCAGTGGTATGTCAGCCATCTCTGCATGACACTTCTTCAACTTGGAAACATGGAACACGTCCTGAACTCCTGACAATCCTTCGGGCAATTCCAACTTATAGGCTACTTCTCCCATACGCTCCAAAACTTGGTATGGGCCTACAAAACATGGCGCTAACTTTCCCTTAACTCCGAAGCGCTTAACTCCTCGAAGTGGAGATACTCGAAGATAAACTTGGTCTCCGACTTTGTAAACTGTCTCCTTGTGTTTAGAATCTGCGTAGCTCTTCTGCCTGGATTGGGCTACCTTGAGCCTATCGCAAATCAATTTCACTTTCTGTTCAGACTCCTTTATCAGATCCGATCCAAACAACTGATGATCTCCAACTTCATCCTAAGACAACGGGGTCCTGCACCTCCTTCCGTACAAGGCTTCGAAAGGGGCGATCTTCAAACTAGATTGGTAACTTTTGTTGTAAGAGAACTCTGCATATGGCAAATTCTCATCCCAACTAGATCCGTAATCTAGCGCACAAGCTCTTAGCATATCCTCCAAAATCTGATTGACTCTCTCAGTCTGTCCATCTGTCTGCGGGTGGAAAGCTGTGCTAAACTCCAATCTGTGTCGGGGAAACTGATCCTCGAACACCTATGGGGCCGGCGGACCGGGCCCCTTTCGGTTCGGCGGGGGCCGGAGATCGCACGAAGAGCAGATCGAGGCAAAGCACACGAGTGGTTCTACCCAGCTTCGGAGCTCTTCGGAGAGATAACACTCCTACTGCTGCTTGTCTGGTTCTATTCTGTTCTTGCTATAGCGTGAGAGCGTAGTGTCTTTCTGGGTTACAAATGAGTCGAATCGAACCGAGCCCCCTCTACGTTGCGCATGGGCCTCCTTTTATACGTCCAAGGGGTCACCGACAGGTGGCAACGCAGAGAAGGGTACAAATGTAAAAAGTGAGGTGGTTGGTACATCTACTTGTACAGTGCTCCCTACCTAACCCTGACGGCAGGGGACAAGGGCATTAAGTGCCCGTCTGCATCGCCCAAACAGTGCAGAAAAGGACCGTTAGGGGCGCCACCGTTCGCCACGACGGCGATCTTGTCAGCTTCGCATGCCACTGCGGACCGCTGGCTGCACAGCCTCCCGCCACGCGCGCCTGGAGAGGCCCCCAGAGCGACACGTTGGTGGATGCGCTGGAGCGTGGGCACAGAGTGTCCGCCTGCCGCGGCAAGCGCCTTGCCGCTGTTGTTATCTTGTCGGGTCCGGAAGCTTGTCGCTCACCGGGCCTCGAGGTACCTTGTTTGGTCTTCCCGGCAAGCTCCTCTTGCCGGGGCCTTGTTGCCTTGCCGGAGCGCGTGGCGCGTCGCGACAAGTTCTTTGGAGTGCCTCAGTTGGCCTTCCCGGAAAGCTCCTATTGCCGGGGCCTTGTCTCCTGAGCTTAAATACTTTGTTCTTGAATGGCTCCAAGGGAACCTTGGAGGATTTTGGCATTCGCCCGGCAAACCTTGCCGCGGGGTGCTGCAACTGCCCGTGCACAAGTTCGGGGTACTAGGGTACCCCTATTCTAGTACACCGACAGGAGCCCCCGGGCTTGGGGCAGACACGGTGCCGAGCGCTGTTGGGCCAGGCCCAAGACAGGGCACGGGCACACGCGGATTGGGCCACACCGAATCTCGCTCCGTATCCACCGCGCTCTCCCATAACGGCACGCGTTGAATGCGGCATCGTGGGAGAGATCGTGGGTGGTTGTTTATTCGGAAGGGCGAAACGTCCGCCCCGTCCCTCTTTATAAGCAGAGGAAACAGGGGCAGTTCGTTCCCCCTCGCTGGTTGCTGCTACTCCATCTTCAAGAACCTCCGCCGCTCCCCCCTTCTTCTTGAAGCCGAGAGAGCAGCGCTCCGCCCCCCATAACCACCAGCATTACCACGCCGTCGACCTCCCTCACCACCTCCGCCATGGACCCGAAAGCTGACAAGGGAAAGGGCGTGAAGTGGGCCGAGGCGCAGCGGCTCGCGGCGCTGCGGAAGGGGCGGGCAATCTTCTCCCCTCAGCTCGGCGTGCAGGAGCTAAGGGAGTACTTCTACCTCTTTTGGGCGACGGAGACGCGTGCGCATCCGCGCACGAGGGTACTCCCGGCCGCTGCTTCGGAGCTGGCTCCAAACGGGTACACATTCTTTGCGCTATTCTTCTATTGCGGGCTCTGCCCGCCCTTCTCGGAGTTCTTCTATGATATCATGAACATATACGGCTTCCGCCTCCTTGACTTCACCCCCAACGCTGTTCTGACCATGGCAGTTTTCACACATTTGTGCGAAAACTTTGTGCGAAAACTCTTTGGGCTCAATGACTGGCATGAATGTCCTTCCTAGAACTTGAACTTGAATCATCCAGCGCTCTTCTTCAGGTAAAGTGGCGTTGTAGGTTCCGGTGAAACTTGGTACTCTTATGTTCAGGTATCTAGTGACTTCCTTTAAGCGACGTCCAAAGGGTGTATCTTCCTCCGGTTGAGTGAACTTGTTCCTTACATCGGCCATCCTAAAAGAGTAGAAAAGATGAGAAGTTAGAAAGAGAAGAGAGTGAGTAGTGATCTAGGTCTTTAGCTTAGTGGTCATGTTCTACAGTTAGTGTGTGCTCTGATACCATCTTGTAGCGACCAGACCTCAAACGGTCCAATCTCTGTGCTCAGGTGTCATCCCTGGATCAGTAATGCTGACACCACACAATACTTGAAGGAAATAGAGTAGCAATCACACACTTATTACATCGAGTGTCTCAAAAGAGAACTTATTACAATAAATATGGCTTAAGGCCATCTAATAACGATAACAGCAGAAGGCTTGGAAGATAAGTGAGTCCATCAACCCCCAACGGCATCACTGCGTATAGAACCACGACCTAAAAACTCCTTAATCGTCGTCTGAAAAGTCTGCAACATTAACGTTGTAGCCCGAAACGGGTTAGCACATGGAATATGCTGGCAAAGTAACACATAGAGAGTAATGGAATGAAACAGCTATTATATATGCATATTTGGCTGGTGGAAAGCTCTATGGTTACAGTTTTGCGTAAAGCCAATTTTTCCCTACTACAAAGGAATAAATTTTATTTAACTATCATGGTAGTTGTTAAACATTGAGAATGGTTGACAGCATTCACAATCCCAATTAAGCATCATCATTAAACAAAACCCAACAAAATTAATTTTAGAGTAACATGTTGAGATTAACATGATAATCCAGGTACTAGATACTCAAGATGTCCATAACCGGGGACACGGCTAATCATGATTAGTTTATACACTCTGCAGAGGTTTGCGCACTTTTCCACACAAGACTCGATCGCCTCCGTTTGGTTTCTCGCACTACATGGTGTTTGAGAAGATGGATGACCGAGACATAGTCTTTCAGAAGCGCTAGCACCTTACGATCGGGTAGACCGTTACACCTACTTTCCCCTACATCTGCTAGTCCACCACTATAAGAGTTCGCACAACGTAGTCAACTATGCTAGAGCCCATAATAGCTAGTGGTTGCACACGGAAGTTTCTAGCTTGAATAATCTCATGATCCCTTTGAGCCTTGGTGGCGGTCCATAAAAAAACAGGCAATCGCTGGAATACCCAGGTGCCTCAATCCACCCAGATGTGTATTTAAGTTGCCACCTTAGATAAACCATTAATTAACAATCTCATATCTGTCATGGAAACACTCACCCAATCCACGTCTACTAGCACTACACCACGGTAGAGGTTAGGTGACACACTTTTGTGGGCAAAGGTCTATTAACTCTACATGGGATCTGTCGGCATAGCTTTGGAGCTTTGTAATCAGATCATATGTTGGCCAATGTACATCATTATGGACAAACTATGTGTCGGAAATCATGCAATGACAATGTATATGTCGGCAACCACTTAGTGACATATCATCTGTCGGTAGATGTGCGCGTCCTGATAGTTTTTCAGTCGGCGTAGGTATGTGCTTAATGACATAAAATATGTCGGCGTAGGTAGGGTGTTTGGACACAGATTAAGTGTCGGCGTATGTGGACATGTGTCAAGCAAGGAAAGGCCAGACAATTGCCGCGTGAATTAGGCGCGAGAGCCCAAAAATTTCGTTGTGGGTGGCCCAGTTTTCACCTCACCTTGGCCGAATACCCCCAAAGGAAACCATAGCCTCACATGCACTCGCTTTAACCCTATCCACCCCCGCTCCTGCCCCCAATTTCCGTCGCCGCCGTCCTTGGACTTCCCTGCTGCCACCGGCGGCCATAGCCCCGAGCTCCCGGGCCCCTCCACCGCCTGCCTTACACGGCCCCTTCGCTTCCACCACATGGGCATCTTCGTTTGCCGGAGTCCCCACCGACGGTGGTGAGCATATCCCAGATCCCCTAACCCCATTCGATGTAGGCCTTCCCCAGTGCCGCGACCGCCGACAACCCCGTCCGCCGAGACCTTCACTGACCACCGCTAGCCCTCATGAAGGACCAAGTCAGCCCCCTCTTCTTCCTCCTCCCAGGGAAAGATCTCATCTCCAACAAGCTTGGCCACGTGCCCACGCCGCCACCAATGGCGCGATGTCTCATGACAGGTTTCTGCAAAGTTTGTCTGCTCGTCACCTACAACAACGCTCACCCTTGGCTACCACATAAGTTTGCATATTGGCATGTACCTCTGTTTCTGTTGTATGTGGTATGTTGCGTCCTTATCCTCTCTGGAATAATTTGTGCTATGTTGCGTCCCAGGAAAAATTATATTTTGACATTCTCATACGCCTGCCTAGTTGGTTGTATCCATTAGTTTGGTCTGACAAGCTCTAGTCTATTATGTGATGCTTTATTTCTCTAAGAATGCTATGGATCTGAAAATTTTCAGTTACTCTGTTATGGATCTGGTCTAACTCTAATGCTGATGCACTATTGTCCTCATTGCAGACTATCAATGCATTTAGTTCTCTGTGAAAGTCATTATTATTTCTTTAAAAGATGCATCTTACTTCCGTGTGAAAATCTATATCAAAACTCTCTTTGAATTAGTCTGTCAGTTAAGAAAACCATTTGTTGACTCAAGTGTAAATCATTCTTGTGCAACTTTTTTGTTCTAAAGGATGTCCAGCTTTGTTAAGTGCTTAACTATGGTCGTGTTGACATAATTAATCATTCACCACATGCTAAAATTATAATTTCCTCTTGACCAGGGGGGTTATCTTACCCAAAGAATGCGCGCCAACAACCTAACGGTATCAAGTATGCATAGTGACATGCCTCAAAAGGAAAGGGATGTGATCATGATGTGTGTAGGTGTGCTTCGGCTCCAAGACTTAGTCGCCCCTCTTATGGGACTGCCTCTCCAGTACTAAACCGATTGCAAGCTAGTGGTGAATTTTCTGGGTATGTAGCACTGGGCGTTGTGTCACTTCTTTACGGTTGCTTCTATACTCCAGCTGGTACAGCTTCCTGTACTTCCTCATCTCTCTTTGG
The DNA here is from genome assembly GCF_002162155.2 of Triticum dicoccoides. NCBI lineage: Eukaryota > Viridiplantae > Streptophyta > Magnoliopsida > Poales > Poaceae > Triticum > Triticum dicoccoides. The sequence continues at coordinate 596,740,377 of NC_041392.1, read as the reverse complement.
TTAATTGTGATGTGCAACTATTTTGTCAGCCATCTAGTAATACTTCTGTTTGTGCGTGAAGTTTAACAAAATATTATAAAAGTAAACCTTGATTTTACTTTGGAGACACAAGAAAGACACCGACATATAAAATGTTATCGAGACAATGGCATATATTATTTCATTGGGAAAATGAATGCACATGTAGGAAATTGTTGGTTTGGTGTCCTATTTTAACACTTGTCTGGACCATCTGAATATTACACCCTAAATCCTATGTAAACCTTGGGAGCTTATCATTGGCTCTTATTGTTGCCACGTAAGCATGATTGCTAATCTACAACATGGTTATGCTTTATGCATGTTTCCCGTTGTACCTCAGAATTAGTCACTAGTAATACTTGAGTTAGGGTAGAAGGAAATACTAAATGTTAGATAAGTAACGTCGCATTTGTATTTACCCATGAGAAAAACATCTACAACTATATGTGGTTAGGAGGCTAGGAGGTTGTTTATTTATGTCATGTCCTCCCCTTTGTTTGGCTAATCTGAATAGCAAAACAAAAACACAATGCTCTAAACCTTTAGATTCAGTATGTGGCTCCATGGAAGTTTGATGACTGGCATATAATAATATGATGATAAGCTTTGTTGTTTTATTTTTTATCTTATGCTAGAGGCATGATGCTGGCACAGGTGGGCCCTTATTGATCTTAAACAAGCCATTTGAGGATATGACGTGGTAAGCTAGCAAATGGAATGGATGGATCCATCATTTTTCCATCTTGATGCTTGTCCAGCATTTCCTTTTTGTTGACCAGTTCAAATAGTCCATCATCTTAAACTAGGCGTGCGAAATGAAGGTTCAGTTTATCACAAACAAAATAAATATGTATCAGCTTACTATCTTGGCACATGAGCTATTTTTCAGTCAATGCGTGGCGAGTCCACTTGGAACTAAATAGACACTAGTACTTCTTCTTACTCTCCGTGAGCCCCTTATGCTACTTCTATGGTTTATTTGCCTACTTTTAACTCTCTCGACTGAAATCGGGCTGCTTTGTTTCAGCTAATCTGATACTATGGGTGGGATCTACAGAACAACCTTGACATGTGTCTGCAACCAGTCCACATTCTGCACAACTCCCACAACTTGAACACCAAGCTCTTTGTCCTTCAAGTAAGTCTCTGCACCCCAAATGGCTTGTTTCAAAGTGTAGAGGGTAGTTTGCAACTGAATGGCTCAGTTTGTCTTGTGATTGCGTCATGTGTAATTTAAATTCACTACTACCAGCACCCGCCGTTGTAACTATGGCTCACTAGATGTATTAGGAAATGCTCTACTAATGTTTGTTGTGGAACTCACGAGCGGTTTTGAGCCATTAAATTGACTCAGTCATGTACTTTTCATGCTTAAATTTAGTGTAATACCTTGATACGCCTATGCCAATTGCACATAATTATGGTAAAAATAGATGGAATTAGTGCAGTTACATATAGTTGTACAATGCTCGACACTGAGAAACAAGTTACTAATCCATTTAGTCTTGCCGACACTAGCCGAGAACCACGACCACTAGCGTACAACACGGGCATTGGGCGGAGAACAGATGGCTGCCTCGCTGGGACTATGGTCACACACATGCAGCAGATAACGAATGGTGGATGGAAGGCTACCACATCTTGTAGTGGGCAATCGGTGGAGAATGGAGGGCTACCTCACCAGGTACCTCAACTACTATGTACATTTTTTGTTTCAGTACTAATTAGCTCACATGCTATTGCATAAGAACAGTTTCTAAAATGTCACTTTACAAGGTTGTTGTCCTATGTGTTCAAACTAAATTGCTTGTGTATATATGTGTCATGGTTTCCTTTTTTATCCATGGTTATGTAGCTCTTAATCATGAAAATCTAGAGAGGTTGCAAAAGAGGTTGTCTTTTCTTCATTGAATGCTTATGTAATAGGCTATAAAATACGCTACTATGTTGTAGGATCTCTATTTCAGATGGTCAATACCTTCATTGTTGATAAAACTGCAAGCACAGGAACATAGTTCTATATAGTACCATGTGAGCCAATTATAACTTTTGTAGAAACTATAGTTAATTATGGTATCATGAGGATTTATTGATCGAATCTGTGTTAATCCATAGATGAGCTTTGAACAACTTGAGCTGATTCCACTTTCTTAACAATTTTTGGTGAACAAATTTCAGGCACTTAGCCAACTAGTGCACATGGACATGATGACTTTGCAGCGTTTATGGAGCAACCAACTTGTAATCATGGATATTATGTGTCCTCTAGACCATTTGGTGTTTCGGTTATTTTAGAGCTTGCATTTTGTGCATGTAGATACAGACTTGTGCGTTCTGGACCATCTAGTTGAAGTCTCTCATACTAGCAAATAGTGCTCATCCTTTTGTGACTTGTGTGTTTTGGGTGATTGTTAAGATGGTAAAAACTATGCTTTGTCAAGATTGATGTGTTTGTCAACTTGCGATTCAATGTATTGGCATGTTTGTGAATATATTTTCATTGTTGTATAGTACGTGTTCATCTTGAACCTGCTTGTGGATGTGAGGATAATAATTGAATCTGTTTAGAGTTTGTATATATTGTTTTGGCTGCACATCACTTTACCAGCAATTTATCTGTCGGCAAAGGCAATATCTGTCGGTGTAGGTAGGGTCTATGTTGATAGACTATCTGTTGGCATAGATATGGTTTTCGTGGCTAATAAAGTGTCGGCATAGGTAAGGTGTATGTGGACATGCTATATGTCAGCATATGTAGGGTGTATGTTGTCTGATAAAGTGTCGGCGTAGGTAGGGTGTATGTGGGGACATACCATCTGTCGGCGTGGGTAGGGTGTATACTGACAAAAAAAGTGTCAGGAAGTAAACAACTGTCGGCAATACCTTTGCCCACAGCAAGTCCTCCGACTCTTTCATCTTCTGTCAGCATAGGTGTTAGCTACAACTTAACTGTCGGCAAAGGTACCCTATGCCGACACATTGGTGTGTCACGGTAGCTCTACCGTGGTGTAGTGTAGCTTAGCATGGCAATAATAAGCAAACGTAGAAGTAACTCCCAAAGGTTTGATAAAAACAGGTAATAGGTACTACCTTAACTACTTCCCAAACCCACAATTTATTTAGATCATAATCCTGCAATGTGTGAGGATTGATCTAATGCAATAAAACTGGGTAGAGGGAAAACATGATCAAAGTGTTACTTGCCTTGCTAATGATCCGGGAAACCTAGCGATTCGAAGTAGCAAGCGGTGCACTCCGGGTACTCTATCGCAAGCAAACAAGCATACAATAAGTACCCAACTAATGCACAGGTAAACTCAAATAAGAGATCTAACCAGAAAGTTCAACTTAAGAACTCCGGTTGGCAAAAAGAATCAAATCGAACGAAGCAACGAAAGACAAACGGCAAAAGAAATAGGCTTCGTTTACTATTCAGGATCTAAGGCAATTTTTTACAGTGGTAAAAACTTGTTTAAGTTGGTTAATCAGAAAGAGGGTTTCGAGACGAAACTCCAGGCGCTTGAATCGCCTGATTCCGATAAACGAGCGAAAAGTTAGACTAAAACGAAAATCGGATCAAAGATTGCGATCAGAAAAATCACGGATTTAATCCGAGAAAAAGAAAAACGACGAACGTTCGTTAAAACGAACGAATGGACGAACGTTCGCTAAATAAATAAACCAGAAAAACCGATCTATTTAAAAAACCGAAACAAAAAAAACGAGCAAACCATCGGAAACACCGAACGGGTTTTTTAAGAAAAACCGGAAGCGGCGGGGTCTACCTTCGGCGATGGAGGCAGCGGGCGGCGGCGCGGGGCGGCGGGCGGT
>NC_041392.1:596720601-596736070 GCF_002162155.2 Triticum dicoccoides | reverse complement strand
CGGCGGGGCACGGCGGGGCCGGCTAGGGTTAGGGTTTAGCGGGGCGGCGGCTTGGGCTTTGGCCGGGGGCGGGGCGCGGCTTAAAAGAGGCCCGACCAGGAGAGTCCTGGTCGGTTACGGCCCAAGGTCGGTTTGGACGTTTTTTTAAATAATTACGCTCAGAAGAAAAAAACAAAAGAACTACTAAATGGACTCCAAAAATCCCGAAATAAATTTTCCCCGGCTTCTAAAATCAAGCCGCACAGGATGAACATTTATTTGGGGCCTAAATGCAATTTTGAAAAACGCGCATTTTTCCTAAATTCAAATAAAATAGCAAGTAAAACCAAAATAAAATCTTATTTGATTTTTTTTATTAAAGCCTCAATATTTATTTATTTTGGGAAAGTCATTTTATTCCCTCTCTCATATTTTTGTAATAGAAATAATTGAAGATAAAATAAATAAAATCAAATGATCCTATTTTCAAAATTTGAGACAACTCAAATATGAAAATAACGAAATCCCCAAATCTCTTCGAGGGTCCTTGAGTTGCGTTAAATTTCTAGGATCAACCAAAATGCAATAAATATGATATGCAATGATGATCTAGTGTATAACATTCCAAATTGAAAATTGCGGATGTGACAGCGATACAGGAGCGATGCATAATTACAAGCTGATATTCTGTTGGACAATGGAGGCTATAACCAATTACTTTTACGGGAACAATCGCACCCAGGAAATTTGAAGGGTAGGTATGAACAAAATTGGAACTGCACATGTACTGCTAAGTGATTCAATACACACATTACCAATCGAGGAGGAGAACGATGGTCGCGGCGGCCTCTGTGAGTCATGGTCGGCAACGGGAGTCAGTTCATTGTCCACGACGGTGGTACTTCTGCGCTTGGCGTCGGCTTTCGGGAAGCAGATACGAGATCGTGGAAGACGATGCCGGGGAAGAGGCTCCGTGTACAACGACGATGGTGGACCGGCTCTAGTGCGGCGTACGAGGTTGTTGATTAGGCAGATGCGCTGCGGTGGACGAGTGCGTCGATGTAAAGGGGAGGAGCACGAAGGCTGCGGTGCCGTGGAGAAGTCTATTTTGCGGTGGGGATAGAAATTGGGGAGTATTCAGGTGTACTACTCTGGGTGCCGGGATGGGGTTGGCTGGGTAGGGTGAACCTAAAGTTACGAAAACAGCCCCCTACCAAGCGTCATCTGTAGGCCTGTTCCAAAGGCTATGATGGTAACTTCCCACTACTTGAATCAGGGTCGTGGGAGATTTTCCCGCCGACCTCAAAATTTTGTGACACTGGACTCCCCGTGTGGCGTGTTGAGTGATTCGGCTAAGCAACTAGCGAGTAGTAGTAGTAGTAAACTCTGCATATTAGGTTTGACCAAAGTCAAACTTCCTAAAGTTTGACCAAGTTTATAGAAAAATATAAACATTTACCGTAACAAATATGTATGATGTGAAAGTACATTCAATAATGAATCTAATGGTATTTATTTGTTATTGTATATGTTAATATTTTTTGTTACAAGCTTTCTGAGAGTTTACAAAACTTGACTTTGACCAATGCTAATACGCGGACTTAAATAAAAACGAAGGGAGTACACATTTGTTTTCTTAGTTTGTAGTGAACTAATCATTTGTTGAAATTGTGAAATAAATATATTAGGCTATTGACTTCGAATGTAATGGTCTATGCAATTCAATAGTTACAATCATTGTCGAATCACAAGATGTATACAAGGTCTATAGTACTTCACAACATGCTCAAACTCACATAATCCCAGTCAAATGAGAATCTAAATGCATTCCATAGTTATTACTTTGTAGGATGCAACAAGAACAACCATAACTCTACATCAGCCATTATAGAAGCAACATTTTGACATATCCCAATGTGTGAATGAAATGTGTAGAGAGACCTTTTGAAGATGGAGCAGATAGGGAGGGAAAGATTGTATGTATGTGGACGAGAGAGTAGGAGAAAAACCTAACGAGACATAGAGAGAGAGATAGAGAGAGAAAGAGAGAGGAAGAAGTTAGGTCTGTGAGAAAGATGCATACATGTAATATACATGAGATGCGTGTGCATATGGATTCTATATACATGGAAGGAGAAGAGACAACATGTTTGATGAGAGAGCAGGAAAAACATGGACGAGAGGGGAAGGATCTCGTGGGTTGAGGGATTGACAATTTTGTGCGGGGGAGAGAGGGATTGGTAATTTTGTGCAAGAGAGAGAGAGAGAGGGTGGGGGAGGAGTCAGTCAGCCGTCGTCACATCACCCTGCTTCCAAATGACCCCGCATTCTCTAGCGTGGTGTAGTCGCCATCTTCGATCTGCTCATTGCCCTCTTTGAAGATTGATGTATTGTGCATGTTGGGGTGCAAAGAAGCACAAGCGAGAGTGGTCTCCGTATAACCTTGGATGGGGATGAATTGTGTGTGTGTGTGTTGTGCTGCATGTGTCTCTCTCTCTCTGTGTGCGGGTGTGTGTGTGTGTCAGATATTGAGAGAAAACAAACCTAAGTAGAGAAATGGGTATTCACGAAGAGATTGTGCGGGCCTTGAGGTGGGTAGGGGCCGGGTGAGGGTGTCAAAATGTGCGCGTTGATGCATGTGTTGCATGCGACCATGCGAGGGACGGACGAATCGAGAGAGATGGTTGTTGTGTTATGGATGCTCCTCTCGCTGTCTCTCTCCCTCCCTCTCACACACACACACACACAAGTAAACTAGAAGACTGTTATCTCATGTATACACAACATATCGACATCTGTCTATGTCTCACTCATGCACGATCATTTGCACATTCACACCTCTCTATGTCAGTATCACACGCACACCATCTCCACATTGCCCTTCCGCCACAACACACATATGGACACATACAAACGTTCTCTCTCAGTCACACACACAAAATCAATATTAAAAAAACTAGGGCGCACCTAAAACGTCCAAATCCAAATAAACACGAACTGGAGCTAAATTCAAATATATGGAAATATTGCAGCGTCAAGAACTTTCGCAGGAAAAAAATGTTGAGTAATATTCGAGGATTGTTTTCACACACACAAAAAGGTTCGGTGGATGTCCTTCGAGCGCGACACGGTGTCGCACTGTTCGATCGACCGCGCGGCTGCGGTTCACGCACTTGCACAAGATTCCGTATCATGGCCGTGGTACTAAGGCTGGTCACAATGGGCAAGAACATAAGCTAGTAACTAATAAAAGCGCTGCCTTAGTCTAATGTTTATGTGTACTGGTACGGTTTCCTTTTAAGTTGGACAAACCTTATATATAAAACTAAAGTAAGCTCCCACACGCACACTCATCAATATGCCGCCGCTGCCGTTGCGCATGCCGGCGCCCGCCTGCTCCGGCCAACAATTTCTCGCCCATCACCGCCGTGTCGCCGCCATCCCTGTGCCATGAAGCCGAAGGCTCACCCGCTCACGTCGTCTGCTGTCCCTCCTCGCGATGCCGCCGCGCTGACAAGCACGCGAGTAGCTGGTGGAGCCGCGTCTATGCACGCAGCGTACGAAGAGGAGGACAAGCGCGTGCTCCAGCACGCCGGCGAGGAGGAACTAGCGTTTCATTGTCGTCTCCGCCCGCGCGTAGGAGGCATGCGTGGTGGCTAACGCGGCGGAAGCCAGTCGCGCGCGCGTCGAGCCTGCAAACCGGGTGCGGACGCGGAATCTACCTTCGAGACCTTGAATGCCACGTGGATCCTGCAATCTGAAGGAGCAATTTGGGTCAGTTGACTCATGTGAGCCGTTTGATGCAACATGGATGGCTAGAAGGGCTTCTTCCAACTCTTGTGCCATCTTCTTCCGTCGCTCCGTCAAACTTCTTTCACAAATCAACTGGCCCAAATTATACTACTAGTATGAACGTATTAAGTACAGTAGGAACACGAAGATACGAGTAGTAGTACCAACTGCAAGAAGAACAATAGTAAGACATAGTACTAGTACTACTGTACATACTAAAGAGTTCAAATAACGAGAAAGAACATAAACAAATAGTTCTGCTGGGGCCTGAGCACAACACACCCTTGAAAATAAACTAATAAGCAACTAGTCTGCTTGACACTGCAGTAGAACCAGCATGAGCGATGGCACTGCCACCTACTTGGAATCCGAGTCCACGCCCTCGACTTCGTCCTCGTCCCTCTTCCTCTTCCTCTTCGCCGATGCTTCTTTGCTTGAACCGGACACTGGGCTCTGCTTTTTCATCCAACCCTTGTAGATATTTAAACAAAGGTAGGCATCCATTGCTACGTACAGGATGTGATCTTCATCTAATGTCTTCGACTCCCATGCATGATGAAACTCGTGATGAGGTTTCTTCAGTTTAGTGTACGATGGATCAATCATGGCTGTTGCCAGGGTCAGCATTGAAGGTTGAGAGGAGGACACCGGGCTTACCTTCTGGAGATCGAAGGGCTGGCCCACAACGAGACCTATCCGACGCAGGACATCACTGTCGTTCTTAAAGCCTACAGTAACGAATTTCACTCTTTTTTCCTTGAGGAAGTTCTAAAAATCCTGGCACTCAACGTCGGCATGGCATATGTGGTAGACCAAGAAAACGTTATGTACGCAAACCTGGATCACGGCGGGCTTCTTCCTGTCTTCGTCCTTTAGATCCTTCTCTCGTCCCAGGACTGTGGTGTACTCGACATCTAGCCCAGCGACCCACTCATACGTTGAACTGTTGAACATGCGTAGGAAGCGAGCAAGCCATGCTTTCACCGTCTCGGATCCACGTGTGTAGATGACGATGAACTGATCGCTGGTGATGGCTCTAACCTGGTACTCAGCGGCGAGCATGGAGATTTGGGAGGCCATGGATTTTTGAGGAGGGTTAGGAGAAGTTGAACTGTTGTACCCCACAAAAAAACTGGGAGCAAACTAATGTGAAAGGACGGATGACTGGGAGCGAAGTGTTGTAAGGTAGAAGACGGGGACGAGTAGGGTGTGCGAACGGCATGGGGTTGCTGGCTTGCCCGGTGGATAAACGGCTGCAAGCCCCCAAAGAGTTCTCGAGAACTATGCGGGACCCACTAGATGTCATGTCTACTAGACCCATATCGTAGGCCTGACAGTACAACTTCTTCCTGTTCGCACGCCATGCCGGCGCGTGGATGTAACTTCACTTAATTCTGTCAAACGTCGCGCCTCCCACGACCTTCGCCTCCCTCGCGCGTTCGCGCCCTTTGAGACTTCGACCGGCTATAAATGAGCATTCTTTTGCCTTTTTAGACAAGCAATTTTTTTGCCTACTCCGCATGCATGATACTCCCTCTGGTCCTTTTTACTCCCGTCAACCGTTTGCAAAGTGTTTGACCAAATTTATATTTTTTAACACCACCTTATATTAATTAACCAGCCACACCAATACACTCATTTGATACAATATTCACCACACAGGGCGGTACGTTATTTACAAGAATACCGTCTAATCTATTGTCAAAGCTATACTTAGCGATTAAGTGTGCCACCTTATTGGCCGAACGGCTAATCTTTGACAATTGAAGATTGTTGATCAACTTCGAGATGCTCAACGCTTTCATCTTCAGGTCATGCATAGCAGACCTGTCAACGCTTTGACAGGCATCAATGAAATCCCATGACCAAATTTATACTAAAAATATCAATATCTACAAGACTCCAAAACACTTAGACTAGCCACAGTGGGAGTAACTTCAGCGGTAACAACGAGTCCAACTCAGCAGATTGGCTTATGTGGCAATGAGTTAATGAAGAGAGAGGTAATTGTAGTAACTTAGCTAGTTACTGTAACATCACATGTCCCAATGCAATATGAGTCTATAACCTAATAAATGAATCTTTGCATGTTACCACACTTAAGTTACTACCCACTATGAAGGTAGTAAAATAGTCTAGGGATATGTGTATGTTACTATCCATTGTGGCTAGTCTTAGGCGCAGTGCATTAACTTCTACCTCGTTTCTTGTTTCTTGACATATCAACCAATAGGAGATGTGGGTGTGCATGCTTTTAATGACTTGAGACTACCAAACACGACATGCAGTGGTTAGTTCATTGCATGCAATGCTATTAGTTAGCAAATAAACATTAAGATCTCTCGTTTTCCCCTCCTCCTTGGTCATAGTGCACAATCTAAGATGACTTGCTCACCTAGATGGAGGGAGTACTGATTATAAACATTAAGATCTCTCGTTTTCCCCTCCTCCTTGGTCATAGTGCACAATCTAAGATGACTTGCTCACCTAGACGGAGGGAGTACTGATTATAATGAGTACTCAACTAGTACTAGTATAAGAACTATGTTTTATAATGAGTGTAAAAATATTGATTTGACATTGTGAATGTTGACACATTGTGGAATAGTTTTTGAAGTCTGCAGAAGTACTCAACTAGTGCTGTCGTTCTCCACAAAAAAATGTGTTACCAATGCATGCATGAACTCTAGTTACTCTAACCCCCCTCTCTTCTTTAATTCTTTGCCACATCAGCATGTTTGCTATTCCCGTGTGCATGATACCAGCTAAGATACCACCATTATGGCCAGCCTTAATCATCGCATGCAATAATTTACTGCACCTTGAAATATGAACATGTGTGGGGCGTGTTTGTTTTTAATGACTTGAGACTATACCTAGCCCGGCATGCAAGATGACTTATTATGCACCGTTCCCCATACCTGTAGGAAGCCCGTTCGTCTCCAAATTTTTTCCTCTCCATGTGTGAAACCATATGCCTGCCAAACTCTCCTTCTCCCTCCGGCGGTCCCACCACTCCACCCCGTGTGAAAAAATCTGCATGCATGACTCTCCTCCCCCCACGCTCGTCCAATCCGTTGGGACCAGCAATATTTCCACCCCTTCGCTCCCCCGTAATTTACTCCAACAAATATGCCCACATAGCTGTTACTTAACTGCAGGTGCATTCAGTCATTAACATATGCGCCCAACAGGGGTCTGGCCCACATGTCAGTGATGCAACTGGACCTGCAGTTAAGTTAGTGCAGCTCAGTCCATATCTTATGTAGGTGTGCCATTGCTCAATATAAATGCTGCGCCTCCCACGACATCGCTATCTCCTCCCCCTCACGTTCACGTTCATCGCTATCTCCTCCCCCTCCCTCTCATGTCGACCACCATGGCATCGCCCCTCCCAAGCCCTAGGAACCCCTCGCTGCACCGCGCGGACGGTCACATGTCACCATTCCGTTCCTCGCCGCCACTAGTCGAGGAGGCCGCGTCGGTGTTCCGCTCCTCACCGCTACGCGACGCGTCGCTGTTCCGTTCCTTGCCGCCACTAGTCGAGGAGGACACGTCTGCGTTCCGCTCCTCGCCACAATGCGTCGAGGTGGATGCGTCGGCGTTCCCAATCTCGCCAGGACGCGCGCCGGAGGACGCGTCGGCTCCCTGCTTCGAGGAGAACACCGCGCCGCCCGCCGAGCCCCCCAGCCTTGAGGAGCTTTGGAAAGAAATGAATGTTGCCTTGTGGGATGCTTTGCCTCCAGCAGAGCGCGCCAAAATAGAGGAAGAGAAGAAGGCCGAGGAAGAGAAGCGCACCATGGAACAAGCTGCCTGGGAGGCCTATGTCGCGTCCGAGAGAGTCAGGCAATTGGGTCTTTGGCAGAAGGCTCATGCGAGGGCCGTGAGGGTGGCGAAGGACGCCCGTGCTAACGCCCTGAGTGCAGTTGGGCCCAAGGGTCTCATCTACGCTTGGCGGTACGTGGACTGGGTGCACGCTTCCAGCAAGGAGTACCTATTGGTGCCGGATCACCACACCGATGAGATCGCGCTCGCCCACCGGCAAGCCGCCAATCAGCACCTCGCGAGTTGCGAGGCTGAGGAAGAGGCGTTGTGTCGGCGCGCTGGGAAACGGCAGCGCACCAGGGCACTAGTGGCGCGCCGCAAGCGCTCCTGCGAGCGCCGTGGCTTTTAGGAGGAGTATAATTTTTGTTCCATAAGGCGATCTCATTAGTTTTGGGACGCAAATGATAAATCCCGAATGTTCAGGAATTTTTAGCGTCCTTAATTAAGTATGTAAAAGGGAAAGTTTGGAAACCTTGTGTATTCATACGCATTTTTCAAGTACGTGCATATAGCACAAACTTTACTATATACTATCGCATGAAAAGAATTCTATGAGACCAGGTCTCACGCGAGACCCATCCTGATGGATGACACGTGGCATTCATAAATCACAAAGCATCCCCCACCCCCACTTAAAAGCCACGTGTCATCCATCAGGACAGGTCTCACCTGCTAACCGTGAGACCTGGTCTCATATACGAGTAATTGTTTTCCACTATCGCACTGCACGTCTCTCTCGATATACGCTTGTAGACTGTGCTACTCCCTCCGTCCAGATCAATAAGTCATCTTCGGTTGTGCACCATGACCAAGAAGGTGGGAAGACTTATACACCTAGACGGAGGAAGTACTACTATTACTTATGTACGTGCAAATGCACGTTTTATCATTACGATGCGGTTTTTGTAAAAGTAGAAAAACAACACTAGTCAAGCTTGTGAAACGATTCAATGCAAAACAAAAGCAAAAATGCTCGTTTGATTGTTTACTTTTATCTTCCTTCTCTGTGGTTATTTCTCTGTCGTACTTTGTACGGAGTATCTCACTGGTTGGAAAGGCATGCAAATTCCCAAACCGCTTCCTACACCCTGTATCTCACTGGTTGCCGGTGTTGACATTGTCGCCCATGTCGTCGAGGATGAGGTTGCCGAGGTCGGGGAAGAAGTGGTCGTTCGCAACTAATCATGTGGACTAGCATAGTAGTAGGATACAGAGTAGAAACATGAATTTTACCATGATTTCGAACAGGAAGGACAGAAACACATACGGTGCAACGGGAGCTGCACCATTGGTGTTGAGGTTGTCGCCCATGTCCAAACACCACGTAGACACGGTCTTTGAGCATGGTTCATAGTCGTTCCACGCTCGGGCATTGAAGTTTGTAACTATTTTAGATTAGAATATACTACTCCTCCGGTGCTAGTAGTAGAGCAGAGTCCTACTCTACTACTCTACTCAAGCAAGTTAGGGCATAGCATTGTAGGGAGTACCAGTAATGTGATCACTCAAGCAAGTTGTCTGGCATCGACATGACCCTACACTGCTGGTATGTGTCTCGTAAGTCAAGCAGCGTGCTGTAGTCATCAACACCTGTCCACTTCCCGCAGCACATATTCGCTTCTCCATCTTTGTCCGCACATAATCTCGTCCAATCTTCCATCCCCGCTAAGGCGCCTCCCCCCTAGTCCGAAACCCAAGAACTAACAATTGTAGAACCGAGCAGCCTCTGCCGAAAGAGTGGCTGGAATTCGCTCCCCACAGAGGTAATAAAGCTCATTGTTTCGCGTGTGGACAATCTCAATACCATGCCGCTCGCTGCATGCTCGTCGGGGCTGTACCGTTTACTCAAAGCCCTCAGGCCGAAGCTTTTTAAGCCAGCTCCTTGCTTGCTGATGCCGCCTGATCTTCAGAAACGGCATGTCACGCAGCATAATGATCGTAGGGTGGCGAGCATCAACCGCCTTGACTGTGATCTGATCCCCGTCAGCCTCAACTACATTAACGGTATCTACTGGGTCGGCATGAACATGTCTTGGATGGTGCTCGTCGACGGTCGCGGCAGCTGGATGCTCGTGGAGGTCTACACCCGGCGATTGATCCCCCTTCCTTCGATTAACACTACACTGCTTTGGCACCGCATCCCAGAATACTCGAAATCTTACAGTAGCCAACATGATACCAAGTTTGATTTGCTCAAGGTTGTAATCTGCCAAGTGCCCACAAGATCTGTGAATTATAAAGACTTCAGGCTAATTGCGTTCTTCAACCGCGGTCTCGCCTATCTGACAGGTCACTGCGGTAAGTGGATAAATCTGCACGTCCATCGCAGGATCGTACATCCTCCATGGTTCTCTGATGCCATTGAACACAAGGGCTTCATTTATGTTGTCGACTCCTTCTATGGCTGGACGTATTGTTGGCCTACTCTAGTCATCGCTACAAACGGCTGTTACAGTAGTATGTTACTTTCCTACGATATCATGATGGCTTCCTTATATTACTGTCAACATTTGCTAAAAAATTATTCATGCTCATAACATGCTGTTCTTAAAATTGACTAAACCAAGAGCCCTTTTTTATTTGACTCCAACTTGATATGATGTTGTAGGCCGCCTGGTGTCCCTACCCTTCCTAATCCCAGAACCTTTCAAAGAAAAGCGGCATGGCAGTTGCAGGTGGTTCCTGGCTCGATCGGACGACGGTGAAAGATTGATGATCGTTCGCACGTACCAGATGTGTTGTTTCGCGGAATACAATAACAGTCACTGCAAGGTCTTTCAGCAGGATCCCAGCTTCTCTGGGCCTTCAGGAATTTTTGACTGGAGGCTGGTAAGTAGCCTTGGTACACGCTCTTTGTTTGTCGGACTGAATTATCCGATTAACCAGGAGATAACCGACGTCAAGGATCATGATGGCAGCGCGGTTTCGTTCATCAGGCAAAACTGTGTGTACACAATGTACCATGCGTCTCTGCATGCACCATTCCCTGATATGCGCCGCCACGCTCTGCAGCCCAAAGTAGGAGAGAGGGTCGCAAGTATCTGACTTCGACCTGCTGGCTGGAGTTTCCCCTGTCAGGCACCCATCTGTTTCAAGCCGTCAGCCAATCTCCACAGCTTAATAAATAGTAACGTCTAACTGAGCCAGTTAGTTAGATGCGTACACTTCGTGTAGTACGATCTTTATTTAGTTTGATGCATACACTTGTTCTTTTTTGGTAGCCTTTTGTAATGATGGCTGATGTTTGGATTGGAAGAGAGAGATGCGTCTTCACTCTTCTGGCCTGCTTACTACTTCTGTTGCACCCCCAGCCCTGGTTGTTGCTGCTGCTGTTTTCAATGTATAGTCAGTAGTATATTTCGTCTGTTGGTTGAATAAATGTGTTGTCAGAACGACAAACACAATGTTTTGGAAGCCGTTGCACGGTTCGATCCTTTAGTGCCCCGTACCGTACGCAGCGCATACTATTTATCATACGGAACACATTTTTTTTAAACTCAGAACACATTTTCCACTTGTTGATAACATGCAGCCCACTGATGAAGGCCCAATAGAGAAGCCCATAATTAACTGGAAGGGAGGCTCTCACATGAATCCGGCCCAGGTACATGCTCATGGTCCCCTAAACATAAATAAGTAAATAAATAAATAAAGCTAAATGCTCATGCACCAGTTCTTTGGGAAAATAGGTAGCCTAGTATTTCTTTTTGAAGAATACCCAAGCTAGGCCTATTTGTTTTCTCTGAATTATTGGGCTGCAAATCTTTCAAGATGAGGAGGGATGCATTCCGGCCTGGCTTAAGAGTATGGTCAATGTCTGTTAAAAGTAATATCAAAAGGGGTTGAAAATTCCAAAAAAAATTATAGCAAATGGGATATAAGTTTCTTTTTTTGTTTTTGTTCTTCACTGATATCTTATACGTATTTCATTGGATTTAACACGACATAGTACTAATTTATTTTTAAATTTGTTCTAGTATTGGCTATTAATTTTTGGATTAAGAATACTTCGTTCCGAGCAAAAATTTGCGAATTTTCAAAATTTCCCACATATTTAGTTAATTTTTTGACCCTGGTACTGACCAGAAAATGGCCAGCAATTCTAAAAATGGAAAACAGGCTGCAATAAATTCCATATGAATTAGAAAATGAGTAAAAATTATAAAAATAATAGCAAATGGGCTGTACACGCCACAGATTTTGAGGCTGACTTGTTTACGCAAGGCTTTGTCAGTGAATACACGATTCTAGCAGGAGTTAGTGTTGGATGTCCATCCAACGGCTGACGTGCTTCTTCAATCTCTGATCTTCCTCCTCTAGCCGCCTAAACTAGCCCAGCGGGACTGCCTGCTCCCTCCTCTGATGGCCCGATGTGATGCCGCGCAGGCTTCCTCGGCCCACCCTACTCCCTCCGCTGGCCTGGCCGCACGCAATCAACTGCCTCCTTATTACGCGAAAAAAATGATTCCTCCCACTGACATCTGGGGCGCACCGGTTGGGAGGCTGACGTGTGGGCCTACTAAGTTGACGCGTACGCAGGGCTTGTCAACTTAGTCAACAAACGATTCTAGCAATAGTAACTGTTGGATTTGAATCAAACGATCCTGCTGCTTCTTCAATCGCTGCTCTTCTTGCACCAGCCGCCCAAACCAGGGCCGGGGAGACCGCTTGCTCCTGCCTCCAATGGCCGGCTGTGCTGCCGATGAGGCCTCATCGCCCCCTACTACTCCCATCGCTAGCCATGCCCTGTGGCGACGGCAGCCTCACACTGCAGCCGAACCAGTGAACCGTCGTACTCCTCTCCGCGTGGGCTTCCACTGCCGCGTCTTCCCCGGCTCCGCGTCGTCCCCTTCCTAGGCCTCGCCGTTGTCCACCGCCTTGGTGCTCTCGGTGCGGCGTGGTCAACGTGGTCAACAACATTCCATCGGAAGAGTACTGTACATGGAGAGGCTGACAGCTGGGTCCACGGCCATAGCCTAGTTTTTTGTGATTTGCTAAGTAAGTCGCTTTGTCAGGCCTGTTGGGCTGCAAATATTTGAAGATGAGGAGAGCTTTCATTCGGCTGGCCGAGAAAATGGCCCATCAGTAATGAGAAATGGGCTGTACATTTTTAAAATAGATCAAATCGACAATTAGTTTCAAATATCTTTTCTTCATTTCGAGATTTGAAATTACATTAATTTTTGTGCATGGAGAATTTGTTGGATTTTATATTGATATACATTTATTTTTAAAATCAGTTTGAATGTGAGTCGAAATTTCGGGATTAAAAACAGTTCGGACCGCACCGAAATATGCAAAATTTCGTATAATTTTTTAACCGTGGCCACAATATGGGATGTAATGCTAACAAAAAGAATATGGTCTCCAAAAAAACATTAATAATTAGCAAATGGGCTGTAAATTATTAGAAATAATGGCAGATGGGCTGTATGCTGTTTTCCACATATTTGAGGCTTTCCTTAAAAAAAGGTTGACGCACAAGCAATGACTGTTGGATGGCCATCCAACGGCCGTCGTGCTTCTCCAATCTCTGCTCTTCCTGCTCCAGCCGCTCAAACAGGCGCCGACGGGACTACCTTCTCCCTCCTTCCCGCGGCTGGCTCTACTGCCGCGCAGGCCTCACCGCCCCACCGTACTCCCATCGCTGGCCTAGCCATCCCTCTACTCACCCACACCTGCTGTTATTCTCCGGCAACGGCAGACGAACCAGTAAACCCTCGTACAGTCGTACTCCCCTCCGCGTGGGAAAAACTGCCGAGTCTTCCCTGCCTCCATGTCATTCCCTTCATAGGCCTCGCCGTCGTCCACCGCCCTGGTGCTCTCGGCGCGGCCTAGTCAACATGGTCAACAACCGACATGCATCTGAAGTGGACTTTACGTGGAGAGGCCGACAACTAGGTCCACGGCCGCACACAAGGAAATATCTCCTTATTACGCGCAAAATAATGATTCCTCCACCTGACATCAGGGACCCACCGAAAGGGCCTCTGTATTTCGCGAGAAAAATGTTACTGCCGCTGACAGCTCGGACCCACCAGCTATATCTTCGCATGCAAGGAAGTGCCTCCTTATTACGCACAAAAAAATGAATACTCCCCCTGTTAGTTGGGACCCAGTATAGTGGCAGGCTGACTTGTGGGCCTACTAAGTTGACGGGGATGGAGGGCTTTGTCAACTTAGTCAATATGCACGATTCTAGCTCCAGTGACCGTACGATGTCCATCCAACGGCCGTAGTGCTTCTTCAACCTCTGGTCATCTTGCTCCAGTCGCCCAAACCAGCGCCAGTCGTGCCTCGTGCTCCTGCCTCCCGTGGCCGGCTGCGATGCGGCGGAGGCCTCACCTCCCCCTACTACTCCCACCGCTGGCCAGGCCATCCCTCTACTCACCCACACCCCCTGTTATTCTGCAGCGACAGCAGCCTCACACCGCAGCGAACCAGTGAACCCTCGTACTCCTCTATGCATGGGCATCCACTGCCGCGTCTTCCCCGGCTTCGAGTCGTCCCCTGCCTAGGCCTCGCCGTCGTCCACCGCCCTGGTGCTCTCGGCCCGACGTGGTCAACGTGGTCAAGGAACGGCTTCCATCGGACGTGGACTGTACGTGGAGAGGCTGACAGCTGGGTCCACGGCCGCAACAAGGAAGTGCCTCCTTATTACGTGCAAAATAATTATTCCTCCACCTGACAGCGGGACCCACCGGACGGGCTACCGTATTTTGCGAAAAAAACGTTTCCCCCTGACTGCTGGGACCCACCAGCTACATCTTCGCACGCAAGGAAGTGTGTCCAGGCAAAAAAACGATTCGCCCCCTGACTGTTGGAACCGACCAGCTACATCTTTGCAGGTAAGGAAGTGCCTGACAGTCGGGACCCACCTGGTCGAAGCGTACGTAGAGTTGTCATTCTGGTCACGAACGTGTACGTACATACTGGTCGATGTAGAGGCGCGCACGTGTCGTAGTAGAGGCACGCACGTAGGATTTACACGTACGTACAGCGGATAGGGTGCAAGAAAGAAAATACGGCCATGTATGTGTACATACGGGCGGGGTCTCGAACGCCTACTTGCACATATGTATGACCAGGGCTCGTGTACATGGCTGGGTCGGAACGGAGAAACAATGTCGTCGTCGTGTTCATGGGGAGGCAACGAAATGCGTCGTGTTCATGGGGAGGCAACGGAATGCGTCATGTTCATCGGGAGGGCTTGGACGGAACAGGCGATGGAAACGAGGCCTGGCGTACCGTAGAACGGAGGAAACGACCTTGTGTTCGACCGGCCACGTTTGAAACGGGATCCTGTTCATCAGGAGGGGTCTGGCATACCGCAAAACGGAGGAAATGGACCTCCTATGGTTGAAACGATCGTCCTGTTGATCGGGAGGGGTGTGGCGTACCGCAAAACGGAGGAAACAGACTTGTGTTGCAGCGCTACGGTTGAAACGGGGGTCCTGTTCATCGGGAGGGGTGTGGCGTACCGCAAAACGGGACTCCACGGGATACTGTTCATCTCCACCATCGACCCCCTCCAGCCTCCACGAGCTACTGTTCATCCACCGTCGACCTCCTCTAGCCTCCACCTGCGACTGTTCATCCACGGGCTCCTGTTCATCGAGCCTCCACCGCGTGCTACTCCACCGGTTACTGTTCAACCAACCCTCTCCACGGGCTCCTGTTCAACCACCCCTCCACGGCTACTATTCATCCTGCCCTCCACCGTCTACTGTTTATCCTGCCCTCCACAGGGTGGTCCTGTTCATCCAGCCCTCCACGGGGTCCTATTCATCCAGCCCCAACCGGCTCGATCGATCGGGGTCCTGTTCATCCAGAGGCAATAGCACATGGTCCTGTTCATCCACCCCCACCGGGA
>NC_041392.1:596674391-596720081 GCF_002162155.2 Triticum dicoccoides | reverse complement strand
ATCTAGAGGCAGCATCGATAGGCTTCAGTTAGCAGCAGTAGCGAAGGAATCGCTCGATGGTGTTCAGTTAATAGCCATCGATCGATCGCTCGGGTTCAGTAACGCGTAGCCTGCAGTGGAAACGCTCGGGTTCAGTTAGAGCCCAACGCCTCGCACACACGCGCGTACGTGTACGAGAGAAACACACATCACTCAGCCCCCGACCTCCCACCGTAACCGGGAACTCCCCGAAATTTTCATCCCCCTCGCTTCTACCATGTTTTTTTCCGTCATGGACGGCCCAAAGAATGTCATGCAGCTGCGTCTCAGGCCCGCCCAGGACGAAAAACCCATTTTCTATCATGATTTTTTGTCATAGAAGTAGGAGCCCACCACATCTATGATGATACCGGGTTTTGTCGCAATTATCGTCATAGAAGTGTCATATGTATGACAGAAAAAATTTTTGTTCGGCCCAAAATGTCACGGATGTGACTTTTTTTTTGTAGTGAAGCCAAACTAGATGCCTGGAAGTGGCTCTGAAGGCCACAACTTGACGCAGAGATCCTTCATTGTCGGCTCCGCCATCCGATGTAACTCCATCAGCTACTTCATCTATTTGTTAAGTTGGGGAGGGTGTTTCGGTGCCTGAAACTGCGCCCAAAATAGCTTCTGCTCGGTATGACTCTCCTGGGACATGAAATACTTGGCCGCATCTGATGCACTCCTCGGGAGGCCGCGAAAGTGCTTGGGGAAAGCCATACTCGCATGAGCAAAGCGAAGCTATGACCATCAAAGACACTTTGCAGTAAGTATGGTTTACCATGCGCAATAAGCATGACTTGGCGGATTTCCTCTTGGCGGCCTTGCACCTCCATCTGTGCTTCCTTGACCACTTATGACATTTAGTTGCGGTTCAACAAAAATAACAGCAGCAATACATACATCTCTTTTCACTCTACTGCTCTTTTCTCTCACTAATTTGTGTCTCTCTGTACTGGAGCACGAGGGAAGTTGGACGGACTGCAAGAAAAAAAAAGCTCAGTTCTACAGACAACCCGTGCCGCCCAGACGGACTACTTCTCCGGTCCTCATCCAGGTATGGGGCTCACATCAGTCCAACTATTCCTCCCTTATCCGGCCGAGCTCCTCCTGCCATGCTCCTTCACATACGAGCTTTTGTCGGCACTGGTGCACGCCGCCACACATTCAAAGAGTGTCTTGAAAAAGTTCAGAAGTTTGGTTCCATAAAAAATTGCACTTGTTCATATCTAAAATCATGAAAGTTGAGAAGTCAAGGTGCCTAGCACCCATTTGATGAAATGGCAAGCTAAATAAATATATTACAGATGCATATATCAGCTTAGCTCAGTTGTGCATATGACATCGTGATCTAACTTTTTCCCCCAATATGATGAGATTTTATTTGTATCAAATGGACTCATAGAAAAGTTGCACACAAGGAGCTTATTCTAAAATGGATTACGGTCTATTTCATAATTTTCCAGATAAACAAATTTATATAGTACTCTTTAATCATTTTGTAGTCCCTCTAGAATATTTGTTGATGGTTAGCAAGAAGCAGACCAAAGCAGGGACAATTCATTCACTTGTATGAGATGAACATATTTGATTTCTCATGAAACCTCTAAAAATCTAATTTCATAACCTTAAGAAATAACCAAATGGATGAGCAAATTAGTATTACCACTATACTGAATATTTTGTAGTGGTTAGTATACTAAAGAGTAAAATTGTGCCCTATTGTTTGGTTTAATTTCTCTTTAGTTTTGGGTTCTCTTGTTTGCCCTAGTTGATCCATGTGTTATTGCTTCTATGTTGTGCACTTCTAATTCCATCATGAAGGAAGGAAGATAAGCGAGCTAAGTACTTTTTTGGAAAGTTGGTAATTTCGAACACATAAACCTAAAGAAGTTCATTGAAAAAGTTTGGTCTCGTTTAAAAATATGTGATTTTTGGTTGATAAATCGTTGAGGAAATAGTTCACTTTTGCTAACTCCTGTAGTTCTCTAGTTGAAAAATTAATGGTTCAATTTTTTGAGTCCTTTGGTGTACAAATTTATTTTTGTTTGTTTGTAAGTGGCCTAAGCAACAGAAAAAAGCAAGCAGTTATGTTCAAGGGAATTCAAAAATTAACATACAGGAAGTTCTTATTATTATTTTGTATGATTTTTTTGTAGAATCTTGGTGTCATTTTTTCTTGCAGATAAAATTGTTACTCAGTGTACTGGGTTCCTACTAGCTGTAGCGGCTTACTTTGAAAAATTGAACCTTACTGTCTCCAGATTAGCATAGAAACTAGTTATTACTTTCTTGGTTAAAAGAAGTGTATACACTTTACTATTTATAGATTCAAATTGTCGGAACAAGTTCTCATACACGCCTTTTGGCTTTATTACAACTTGCTAAAAGGGTTAGAATCTTATTGGTGTTGCAAAAATATCAGACGCTCTCAACAACCAAACCCTTCGCATGGGCTCGCCGTGCATTTGTATGGTCTGGAGATAAGAAGTGTGTAGCGCAAGATCAGGTATAACTAGTGCAAGAGTTCAAAAATCTCAACGAACGAAGCTCTAACCAAAGTTCAAGAATTGTTACCTTCATAAATTAGTTTTCTTTTGGTTAATTTGTTGTTCTGGGCAGTACAGACGTAGAGTCTTGTGTAGTGCATGTGTGTATTGTACATTGTATATTTTTATCACCTACCATACCATCATGGACAGAAATAAGAGAGATACATAGAGTCGTTCTACTAATCAACTTGCTAGCAACACTAGATACAGTTCATCTTTGCAAAAATGTGATATATTTGGTGCAATTTCTGAATGATTTGATTTCAATTTTGAGCTATCATGCAACTTAGTTAAAACATGCATTTTAGTTCAAACACTAAGTTTTGGACCACATAGTTCATGTTTAAAATTTTGTATAAATTCCAAATAGTCTATGTAAATTCCCATCGAGTAGGTGCGCGTGTTGAGCGGTTACTGAACTTGTGTGGCTGCTGCTTTTGGACTGCCCAGGAAGCATGTCATTATAGAAGGCAAAAATCTATAACCAATATAACTCCTAGTTGGTCTGACTTCTTGTTTCTTTACAGCGGCCAAATCCGGCACACCTGATAGTTCAAACTTACACCTGGCCTGCGACCAACTGCGCCACCTCTATAAGCTCCTTGGGAATTACTTGGTAGTAGTGGGGATCCCCCTACAGCGGCAAAATCCCAGTGCACCCAGCCGCCGCTCGTGATCCCCGCTCCTTCTGCTCGACTTCGCCGGCACCGTCAGTCGACAGGAGTAGGAGCGGCGTGCCCGACAACAAACAAGAACAAAACGTATGTACTCGGAAATTTAAAATTCTCTATACATTTTCCGAAGTTACCTTATCCTCCCATCAGTCATATGATTTAGACTAAATTTCAGCAATGATTTAGAATTTCCTTTTGCAATAAATAAGTTCACTATCTTAGTACAATTAGTTGACCATCTCAGTACAACTACTATTGGGTGTGCCAAAACTAGATGCTTGACAGCCTTATTATTATTAAAGGAAATATGCCCTAGAGGCAATAATAAAGTTGTTATTTTATATTTCCCTATATCATGATAAATGTTTATTATTCATGGTAGAATTGTATTAACCGGAAACTTAGTACATGTGTGAATACATAGACAAAACAGAGTGTCCCTTGTATGCCTCTACTTGACTAGCTCATTAATCAAAGATGGTTAAGTTTCCTAACCATAGACATGTGTTTTCATTTGATGAACGGGATCACATCATAAGGAGAATGATGTGATGGACAAGACCCATCTGTTAGCTTAGCATAATGATCGTTAAGTTCTATTGCTATTTGATACGTCTCCAACGTATCTATAATTTTTGATTGTTCCATGCTATTATATTATCTGTTTTGGATGTTTAATGGGCTTTAATATAATCTTTTATGTTATTTTTGGGACTAACCTATTAACCGAAGGCCCAGTGCAATTTGTTGTTTTTTTGCCTATTTCAGTGTTTCGTAGAAAAGGAATATCAAACGGAATCCAAACAGTACGAAACCTCCGCCAGGATCTTTCTTAGAACAAATGCAATCCAGGAGACTTGGAGCGGAAGTCAGAGATGCAATGAGGCGACCACAAGGTAGGAGGGCGCGCCTAGGGGGTAGGCGCCCCCACCCTCATGGGCCCCATGTAGCTCCACCGACCTACTTTTTTAGCCTATATATACTCTTATACCATGAAAACATCCAGGGGAGCCACAAAACCACATTTCCACTGCCGCAACCTTCTGTACCCGTGAGATCCCATCTTGGGGCCTTTTTTGGCGATCTGCCGGAGGGGGATTCGATCACGGAGGGATTCTACCTCAACACCATAGCCTCTCCGGTGATGTGTGAGTAGTTTACCACAGACCTTCGGGTCCATAGTTATTAGCTAGATGGATTCTTCTCTCTCTTTGGTTCTCAATACAAAGTTCTCCTCGATGTTCTTGGAGATCTATTCAATGTAATAATTTTTACGGTGTGTTTCCCGAGATCTTATGAATTGTGGGTTCATGATGAAGATTATCTAGGAAATATATTTGATTCTTCTCTGAATTCTTATATGCATGATTTGATATCTTTGCAAGTTTCTTTGAATTATCGGTTTAGTTTGGCCTACTAGATTGATCTTTCTTGCAACAGGAGAAGTGCTTAGCTTTGGGTTCAATCTTGCGGTGCTCGATCCCAGTGACAAAAAGGGAACCAACAAGTATTGTATTGTTGCCATCGAGGATTAAAAGATGGGGTTTATATCATATTGCTTGAGTTTATCCCTCTACATCATGTCATCTTGCCTAATACGTTACTTTGTTCTTATGAACGTAATATTCTAGATGCATGTTGGATAGCGGTCGATGTGTGGAGTAATAGTAGTAGATGCAGAATCGTTTTGGTCTACTTGACATAGACGTGATGCCTATGTTCATGATCATGCCTAGATATTCTCATAACTATGCTCTTTTCTATCAATTGCTCGGCAGTAACTTGTTCGCCCATCGTAATATATGCTACCTTGAGAGAAGCCACTAGTGAAACCTATGGCCCCCGGGTCTACATTACATCATATAAGTTTCCGATCTATAATTCTAGTTTACTGTTTATTTTGCAATCTTTACTTTTCAATCTATACAACAAAAAGACCAAAAATATTTATCTTATTATCTTTATTAGATCTCACTTTTGCAAGTGGCCGTGAAGGGATTGACAACCCCTTTATTGCGTTGGTTGCAAGGTTCTTGATTTGTGCAAGTACTAGGCAATTTGCCTGTAGTCTCCTACTGGATTGATACCTTGGTTCTCAAAAACTGAGAGAAATACTTACGCTACTTTTATGCATCACCCTTTCCTCTTCAAGGGAAAACCAACGCATGCTCAAGAGGTAGCAAGAAGGATTTATAGCACCGTTGCCGGGGAGATCTACGCTCAAGTCAAGACATACCAAGTACCCATCATAAACTCTTCTCCCTCGCATTACATTATTTGCCATTTTCCTCTCGTTTTCCTCTCCCACACTTCACCTTCGCCTTTGTTGCGCCCCTCTTCCATTCGATCTTGTGTTACCATGTTACTTCTTTTTGCTTGCATCTTCGCTTGCTAAAAGTTCATGGATCCCCATCCACTTGCTAATCTTTTTAAAGGATCCAATTATGATGAACCAATTGCTATTGAGTTGAGTGCACTAGATTATCTTTATGGAGTTTTGATTGAAATCCGTGAATCTGAAAATTGTGATGAAGTGCTTTATAAAGTGATTCACGGTAGATCTTTGAATGAAAAGCATGATTGCAATGATGTTATTATAAATTATATTAATGTCAATTATGCTAATAATATACAAAACCCCAAGCTTGGGGATGCTAGTTTTTCTATGTCCTCTACTTGTTGCAATGATCATGATTGGGGTGATTCTTCTTACGATCTTGAAAATTTATTGAAGCCCCATGAAGAATATGAGATTGATAATAGTGTTTGCATTATTATTGAAAGTTGGTTTCGAAGAGTGTCAACTTTAGATCCCACATATTTGAAGAATGTTCAATCTTATGAATTTTTTGATAAAAGTGGGTTTGGAGAGGTCATGACTTTAATTAATGTTAATCCCACTATTTTGGAAGAGTGTCAACTTTGCATTCATGTGGATCGTGTTGAAAATATTTTATGTGATAGATATTTTGTTGAATTTTCTTATGATCCCACATGTAACTATTATGAGACAGGAAAATATGATTGTAGGAATTTTCATGTTACTAAATTACCTCCCGTTATGTTGAGATTGCTATTGTTTCTTTCTTCTTCCTTGCATATGCTAGTTTTTGCTTGCCTTGATAATTTGTTTGCTTATAAGATGCCTATTCATAGGAAGTATGTTAGAATGAAGTGTGTTTGTCACATGTTTTATGATGCTCTCTTTGTACTTCAATTCTTGTCTTTCATGTGAGCATCATTGAAATTATCAATGCCTAGCTAGGGGCGTTAAACGATAGCGTTTGTTGCGAGGAAAGCCAATTTTATTTTTGTTCCTTGCTTTTTTTCCTGTTTAGTAATAAATAATTCATCTATCCTTTGTTACAATTGTGTTTTTTATGTTTTAATTAGTGTTTGTGCCAAGTAAAGCCTTTAGGATCTTCTTGGGTGATTGTTATTTGATCTTGCTGAAAAAACAGAAAGTATGCGCTCACGGGAATAATTTTCATTTTTTTACCAGAGAGCGCTAAAATACCAATTCCAACTGCAGTAGATCAATATACAAATTATTTAGGTCTTCCTAATTTTTCAGAATTTTTGGAGTTACCGAACTATTCAAAACTCCCAGATTGCTACAGACTATTATGTTTTTGACAGATTCTGTTTTTCTTGTGTTGTTTGCTTATTTTGATGAATCTATGGCTAGTATCAGGGGGTATGAACCATAGAGAAGTTGGAATAAATTAGGTTTAACACCAATTTAAATAAAGAATGAGTTCATTACAGTACCTTAAGGTGGTGATTTGTTTTCTCATACTAACGGAGCTCATGATATTTTCTATTTGAGTTTTGTGTTGTGAAGTTTTCAAGTTTTTGGGTAAATATTTGATGGATTTTGGAACAAGGAGTTGCAAGAGCCTAAACTTGGGGATGCCCAAGGCACCCAAAGGTAAAATTCAAGGACAACCAAAAGCCTAAGCTTGGGAATGCCCCGGAAGGCATCCTCTCTTTCGTCTTCATCTATCGGTAACTTTACTTGAGGCTATTTTTAGTCACCACATGATATGTGTTTTGCTTGGAGTGTCTTGTATGATTTGAGTCTTTGATTTTTAGTTACCACAATCATTCTTGCTGTACACAACTTTTGGGAGAGACACACATGAATCGGAATTTATTAGAATACTCTATGTGCTTCACTTATATCTTTTGAGCTAGATAAATTTTGCTCTAGTGCTTCACTTATACCTTTTTAGAGCACGGGGGTGGTTTTATTTTATAAAAATTATTGATCTCTCATGCTTCACTTATATTATTTTGAGAGTCTTTTAGAACAGCATGGTAATTTTCTTTGGCTATAAAATTAGTCCTAATATGATAGGCATCCAAGATGGGTATAATAAAAACTTTCATATAGAGTGCATTAAATATTTTGATAAGCTTGATACTTGATATTGTTTTGATATATAAAGGTGGTAATGTTAGAGTCATGCTAGTTGAGTAATTGTGGAATTGAGAAATACTTGTGTTGAAGTTTGCAAGTCTCGTAGCATGCACGTATGGTAAACGTTGTGTGAAAAATTTTAAGCATGAGGTGTTCTTTGATTGCTTTCCTTATGAGTGGCGGTCGGGGCTGAGCGATGGTCTTTTCCTACCAATCTATCCCCCTAGGAGCATGTGTGTAGTGCTTGGTTTTGATGACTTGTAGATTTTTGCCATAAGTATGTGAGTTCTTCATGACTAATGTTGATTCCATGGATTATACGCACTCTCACCCTTCCATCATTGCTAGCCTCTTCGGTACCATGCATTGCCATTTCTCACCTCCAGAGTTGGTGCAAACTTCGACGGTGCATCCAAACCCCATGATATGATACACTCTATCACACATAAGCCTCCTTATATCTTTGCTACCTCTTGAGCACTGCATTAGTTTTCCCTTGAAGAGAAAAAGGGTGATGTAGTAAAGCAGCGTAAGTATTTCCCTCAGTTTTTGAGAACCAAGGTATCAATCCAGTAGGAGACCACGCGCGAGTCACCTCGTACCTACACAATCAAATAAGAACCTCGCAACCAACGCGATAAAGGGGTTGTCAATCCCTTCACGCCCACTTGCAAGAGTGAGATCTGATAGATATAATAATAATAAGATAAATATTTTTGGTATTTTTATGATATATATAGATTGAAATTAAAGCTTGCAAAATAAAATAGATTGGAAACTTGTATGATGGAGAATACACCCAGGGGCCATAGGTTTCACTAGTTTCTTCTCTCAAGATAGCATAAGTATTACGGTGGGTGAACAAATTACTCTCGAGCAATTGATAGAAAAGCGAATAATTATGAGAATATCTAGGCATGATCATGTATATAGGCATCACGTATGTGACAAGTAGACCGACTCCTTCCTGCATCTACTACTATTACTCCACACATCGACCGCTATCCAGCATGCATCTAGAGTATTAAGTTCATAAGAACAGAGTAACGCCTTAAGCAAGATGACATGATGTAGAGGGATAAACTCATGCAATATGATGTAAACCCCATCTTTTTATCCTCGATGGCAACAATATAATATGTGTCATTTCCTTTTCTGTCACTGGGATCGAGCACACGCAGAGATTGAACCCAAAGCTAAGCACTTCTCGCATAGCAAGAATGATCAATCTAGTAGGCCAAACCAAACTGATAATTCGAAGAGACTTGCAAAGATAAACCAATCATACATAAAAGAATTCAGATAAGATTCAAATATTGTTAATAGATAGACTTGATCATAAACCCACAATTCATCAGATCTGGACAAACACATCACAAAAGAAGATTACATCGAATAGATCTCCAAGAGAATCAAGGAGAACTTTGTATTGAGATCCAAAGAGAGAGAAGAAGCCATCTACTAGTTATGGGCCCGAAGGTCTGAAGTAAACTACTCACGCATCACCGGAGGGGCCAGTTGATGTAGAGGCCCTCTATGATCAATGCCCCTTCCGGCCGAGCTCCGAAAAAGGCCCCAAGATGGGATCTTTTGGGTATAGAAGGTTGCAGCGGTGGAAATAGGGTTTCATGGTGCTCATGGATGTTTGCAAGGTATATGGATATATATAGGAGGAAGAAGTAGGTCGGTGGAGCAACGAGGGGCCCACGAGGGTGGAGGGCGCTCCTAGGGGGGTAGGCTCTCCGCCCTTCCTCGTGGACTCCTTGATTGTTTCTTGACGTACACTCCAAGTCTCCTAGATCACGTTTGTTCTAAAAATAACGCTCCTGAAGGTTTCATTCCGTTTGGACTCGGTTTGATATTCCTTTTCTACAAAACACTATAATAGGCAAAAAAAATAGCAATTTGAGTTGGGCCTCCGGTTATTAGGTTAGTCCCAAAAATAATATAAAAGTGTAAAATAAAGCCCATTAACATCCAAAACAGATAATATAATAGCATGGAACAATAAAAAATTATAGATACATTGGAGACGTATCAAGCACCCCCAAGCTTAATTCCTGCTCGTCCCCGAGTAGGTAAATGATAAAAACAGAAATTTTGATGTGGAATGCTTCCTAATATATTTCTCAATGTAATTTTTCTTTATTGTGGCAATCATGATCACTTGTCAGGGTCATGATCGTCTCCGGGCCCTTCAGGAAAGACTCATAAAGGGTTATCATCTGCACCTGTGAAACAAAACTGGTGCTCAGAATAAGGTACATATCTCCTTGGGTACACATTCATATCATCCAAACAAAACTTCAAACTCAATTTCCAACATCCAGTTTATGCATCACAATTCATTTTCTTCCATGTTCACCCAAAATATTAATTTCCAAGATAAAACATAACAACTCCTTAAAGCCTTTCAGCGTATGACATATCAACTTTATTGAGTCATGATTTATTACAATTTCTGAGTAATCTATTACATAACTCAACCCCGCATTCTCATGAAAAAGTGTTTTCCATACTACCATTATTTCTGATATCAACATCTCCACTACTCAGCTCCAGCTTTCTCATGATTTGTACAATCCTTAGCAAAATGTCCTGCTTCCTTGCAGCGAAAACAAATAACTTTCGGCATGTCTCGAGGCTTCTTGGTGATGGTGCCTACTCCTTGATTTGCTTGCTTCTTTTCGAGACAATCATTGGCATAATGTCCGACGTCCTTACATTCAAAACAGGTAATATGACTCTTGTCCCTCTTTGTAGAAATTGGGTTGTTCTGAGGGTGTCTTTTTTTTCTCTTCCTGGTTTTCTTCGTTCTAATCGAATGTTCTATTCCCTGTTGATCAAACTCCACTGCTTCTGTCGGAAAGTATCCCAGATACTCTTTTCTTTTCTTGGTGCAATACTGTGAAAAATGTCCTTCTTCTCCACATGAATAACATGCATTGGAGTAAAATCTATTGAGGCTTTCTCCATCAGGGTCTTCAACACTTTCCTTAATCACAGGTTCTTTCATAACTTCTCGGAGGGCTTCTGTCATTCCTTCTTCTTGTTTCTGAATAGTTTGTTGCACCATGGGGTAAATGTGACACTGAGCTGGGTAGTTGGTGGTTCCTTCACACAAGAAACAAGTCACCTGACTAGTTGGGCATTCCTCAGCTGGGTGTTTCTCCTCACAATGAGGGCATCCATCCTTGTGTTTCTCCTGGGTGTGTCCTATTTCTCCGCAAATCTTGTAGGGATAAGGTTTATTTCTTGGGGTATCATAGTGCTTCCGGATAAGACGAGATCTTGTCAGAGTCTTCTTGAATTCTTCCCAAGTCCTTGCTCCATTCCATCCCTGTATAACTTGATGCATCTTCCACCATGTTGCAGCATTTCCTTCAAAGTACTGAAGAGCGTACGACACTTCATTCTTCCTTGAAACCAAATTGCTCCCGAAGTGATTCTCCATGTTCTGAATCCATAGCTCTGCCTCTGGCTGGCTTTTCAGTCCATAGAATACCAGTCCAACTTCATTCATCATCTACTAGGTCCAAGGGTTTTAGGGTGAGATAAGAGAGAGGTGGGGAGGGATACACACAAGACAAACAATAGTTTTGAAGAAACGAGTTTTGTTTTGTGGCTGTCGGAAAACATCAAAAAAATGATAGTGCACAAATCATCGCATCTAACGTAAGTGTATAACAGGGGTTTGGTCTTCTAAAGGTTAAATAATTCTTATGATTCTTCAAGTCATTGGAGTCTTCAACTGGTGTACCTTCAACTCTTCTAATGCATGGTCAAATCTTGTTTACTCTGAAATGGTCATCGATTGTCCGACATATTGTCCTTCTTGGAGCGGCTTCAGTTGATCCTCCGTGTGGTTAAAAGGGAAAGGGGTATATTCTAACTATTTGAGGTAAGAGAGAATATTTGATAAAATCACAAAAGATGAGAAGTAATGGATTCTTTTGAAAATAAAGTTTTAGAGATTTCCTGTCGTAGGAGCTTTCCGATTTCTAGGGTCATGTCCTACAGTCAACATGTGCTGTGATACCATATCTGTAGCGACCCGACCTCAAACGGTCAAGCCTCTGTGTATCTGTGCCATCCCTGGATAGGTATGCTGGCACACACAGTACATCAATGTATATATCAAAGTACAATCACATGTATAAATAATGTAAAATTAATATATACCTCATAAGTCTCAGCGGAAACAAAAAATCGGGTTTGGAGTCCCATCAACGCCATCGGCAGGTTGAGTGTAGACCGTAACCCTATGACGTAACTCTTACTCGTTGGAAGAAACATATCT
Organism: Triticum dicoccoides; assembly: GCF_002162155.2. Lineage (NCBI taxonomy): Eukaryota > Viridiplantae > Streptophyta > Magnoliopsida > Poales > Poaceae > Triticum > Triticum dicoccoides. The sequence goes on along the minus strand of NC_041392.1, from coordinate 596,708,111 downwards.
GCAACATGAGACGTTGCAGCCATGTAGGTCAGTACATTGAATGTACCGGCAAGATCACCATAAGAGAAAAGAGATGATAAACTATACTATATGCAGTATGGCTTTGTGGCTCTGTATCTGAGTTTTGTTTGCGTAAAAGCTGGTTTTATTGTCCCTACATCAAAGGAATTATCCGGAGTCTATACTACGGAGTTTTCTATCATGACATGGTTTCGCCAACCGATGTCTCATAGCCCAAATCATCATAAGTTGCTCACAATTAATTTAGCAGTCCGGTGTTCAGAGTTCCAAGATAGATCCAAGTCCAGAGGCTCAAATTGTCCGTAACCGGGGACACAGCTAATTGATTAGGTTTGAACCCTCTGTAGAGGTTTGTACACTTTACCCGCAAGATTCGATCCCTCTCTTTACATTCTCGCACTTCAGGGTGTTTGAGAACAAGATGACCGAAACATGGTCTTCCGAAGAGTTCCTCTGACCACTACCCGGTGCTCATCCAATCCTACCGTAGTTCTACATCTGCTAGCACAGTCCCAGCCAGAGTCACCACTAAGGTCAACCAAGCCAGAGCCCATAGTGACTTGCGGTTGCACAGGTAAGCTTCTGGGGATGAAGTATCCTTCCGTCTCTTTGAGTCTGGGTGAAGCTTTCCGCAAGATGTCATGGCGCATCTCCATGCATCCCGGCCAACCACTGGTTTCTCCAGGGTGCCTGTCAACCGTCCTTCACCTAGTAGTGTGTATTGAATTCTTGTCTCGAGTCTCGAAATCTTGAGGAGTCTTGAAGATGCAGTCCTTGCCGATGCTATCATGAAGTTGTCGCCATTGACGTAGAGTCCTCCTTCTTCACACCACTCTCATGCACTCATACCAAACCCCGTCTACTATAGCGTGGCATTAAAACTATATAACGTCCCGGGCTTGATAACAGGGAGATGGTTCCTACCTCATGCATTCTACTCAACTACAAGATTCAATAACACTACTGGACAGACTGTTAAAAGGGTGATACTACATGCAAATAAACATAGGTATGGAAAACATGGTCAAAGTGAACTTGCCTGGCCAGTTGGTGAAGATATTATCGCTCTTAAAAAATTGATAAACTAGTCGTCACTCTCCGATGAAATCTACACAAGCAAGCAGAGTATTCACATAAGCAATCATTCTAGCACTCAATCATAACAATCAAAATAACAATGAAATCGAAATAGGATCGAAGGTAAAAACCAAATAAAACTCCAAATCACTCAAATAAACTTATAGGGCTAATCTACACCACAACAACTCTACCTAACAACAAATAAAAAAATCCTAAAACAAAAAATACTTAACACAAGGTAAAAATAATTATTTGCTATGTAACATAAAGTATTTTTCCTATAATAAAATTCTAATAGTACCTAGAACCTCTAACACTATTCCTATTGCTAGCAACTAGTCACACAACAAAAAACACCTAGAACCTCAAGAATACTAAGTCTAATAAATCCTATAAATCACCTACTGTTAAACAATAGAATATATGACACACCGGAGAAAACTAGCAAAAGAAACTAATTAAAACTAATTAATAATAATTAAACTAAAAACAGTACTAAAAACAGAGTAAACAGTACTGTTTACAATAAAAAGCTAATCTAACTAACTCACTAACATGCAAACTAAACACTACTGCGTAGCTAGTCTAATAAGTAACCAGTAGCAAAAAGAATCGGTCAAAAATAATATTCCTAACTCAAAATAGCTCAAATCTAGTGATTTGAGAAAATTCATACAAACACAAATTTACTGAAATATGAAATACAATTGAACTAACAGAAACTTCATAAAATTTGTGAACCAAGGAAGTTGGAATCACTCAAAAATACCTCGTAGATAATTAACTACGGATTTTACAAGATTGAAACTATTCTGTTTTAAAAACAGAACGAAAAAAAGGCAGGTCGGGATTACTGTAGTTGTTCCGGCGAGCGGCTCGGGCGGAGTGGCTCCGGTGGTCCTCCGGGCGAGGCGAGGGGATGGGCGGGGGCGGCGGAGCGGGGCGGAGCAGCTGGTCACGGTGGTGGGTGGCGGGGAGGGCCAGCGGTGGGTGGGGCGGAGCAAATGGCAGCGGCGGCTCCGGCGAACTCCGGCGGGGCGGCTCGGTGACATGGGGCGAGGAGAGGAGGGACTAGGTGGGGGAATGATGCGCGATGTGGCTATTTATAGGGGGAGGAGGTCGTCTTGCAGGAGGGGGCGAGGGATTCCGGCGATGCTCCGGCGGTGGCTGTAGATCATGAGCATCTTGCCTGGAGGAAGGAGATGATTCGGTTCGGATCGGGCCGGATTTGGCCCAAAAAAATAGTACCTTCCCTTTTTTTGAATAACCCGCGAAGAAAAATCATTTTACAAAATAAAATGAAAACAAAATATAGGAGCATTATATATCAAAATGATCAGAAAAATAAGCCCAATTTCATGGGATATTTTCCAGGGTCAAATAAAATAATTTTTGAAAAGTCATTTTTTTTAAAATTCAAACAAAAATCAAAATGACTTTCAAAACTCTATGGAAAATTTATTCCAACATTTTAGGGGTGTCATGTTACTCCCTCTCAACACTTTTGATCAAGTGTTCTTTGTCAGAAAAGTTTTTGAATAAAACTCAAATGCCACTTTGAGTTAAAAAATAAATAAATTAAATGACAACTTTAAAATGAAATTTTTCTTTACTTCCCACTCTCTTTCATTGAAGAAATCATGAGGATCATTGAGTGGCATGAAGTTTGAAATATTTCCAAATTCAAATATTTTCAAACAGAAACTTTTTTTTGGAAAGTCCATTTTATTCCCTCTCAACAAAACTTCAAAAGTTTAAAATTCTAATAAATTTCACTCAACAATCAATCAACAATCATATATTTTAATTATTATAATATTCCAAAATTTAGAATTTTGAGATGTTACACATAAAAAGAGTTGCGTAGGCATGTTTGCGAGCTCGATGCACTCAACACAAGGCATTGCATGACAAACTAAGCATACTCCCAGCAAGAAGACATATTCAAGAAGCTAACCATGGCAAGAACAATCTCATAGCATGCATGGATCAACTACAACAACCTTGGCAAAATTGATTAACATGTAAACAATCTGCCAGGAACATTTTATAGCAAAAGTAGAGCAAGATTGAGTCATGCTAGGGGACTCCATAAATGCAAACAAGGACATGGATGGATAGAGCATAACCATATCTCAAAATCATCTTTACTGAACATGCTCAAAAGAGGCATGGATCACTCTGTAGCAACATGAATACATGGCATAAAAATAACATCAGGGAAATGACGAGAGCTACTTTGCATGCTTGTGCTAGTCACCACAATGATCACAAAAATAAATGGCATACACCCCTATAAAGATGGCATGGCATACAAAAAAACACATGTAGAGCTCATGCCCATATGCATCACACAATAATCATGGAAAAAATGACAAATGCTCATAATCTGATAAGAATCAGGATCTAACATTATATAGCACTCTTGCATCAACAATTAGGGCATCAAGATGGACTCAAACAAGCATGGTGCAACGGAACAAAATGAAGAGGGCATCTTGGCGAACATTTTGATATATCATGCATGCAAAACGGAGCAGCGGGCACAAAGTTATGGCATGATGAAGGTAGCCACAAAATATTGGAAACTTCAGGGACTTGGAGAAATTTAGACCTCGCGGGAAAAGTCAACGGGACGAAGACGACCAAGGACGAGGAGATCCAGGACGGCGAGGAGGCGTTTGGTACGCGGAACCGGTGGATCTCGTCCACCTCACCGGGATCCGGCGACGAGGCGGCCGGCGATGACGACTCCGGCGAGCGGCGCAACTCCGGCGAACACGCGAGCCCCTGCCGCAGCCCGGGCGCCATGGCGGCTGCGCACGTCGAGCAGGGACGCGGGAACCCTTGCGGCGCGGGGCGGATAAAGGAGGCGGCGGTGCGGGTCGCCGGGCGGCGGGGACGGCGCGGCGGTGGACGGCGAGCTCCTTACCGGCAGCTGCCGGAGACGAAGCCGGCAAAGGACGCGGGGACGCGAGGCGGAGGGTGGCGCAGGCGCTCGGGCCCGGGGCGGCTCGGGCGGGCCGGAGATGGGCCTGGCGGGCCCGCGCAGCTGCGGGGGAGCCGACGAGGCGATGTGGCACGCTGTGAGTGGTGCGGGACGCAGCGGCGGGTGACATGGCGCTCGCTGATTGGACGGAGTGAGGTGGCGGCTGGACATATCTGGCGGCGAAGGAAGAATCGTCCGGCGGCGCGAAGGGAGTGGTGCTAGGGTTTGTACTGCGCGGAAAATTCGGAGGGAGACACATATTTATAGGTTGAGGGAGCTAGGAGAGTCCAAATGAGGTGCGGTTTTTGGCCACGCGATCGTGATCGAACGACCGAGAGGATGGAGAGGGTTTGGATGGGTTTTCGGTCACTTTGGAGGGGTGTTGGGCTGCAACACACACGAGGCCTTTACGGTTCCCCGGTTAACCGTTGGAGTATCAAACGGACTCCAAATGGGACGAAACTTGACAGGCGGTCTACCAGTGGTATACCAAGGCCGCTTGGCAAATCTCGGTCCATTCCGAGAGAGTTTACACCCGCACACGAAAAGAGACAAAAGGGGATGCCGGAGGACATAGGAGTGCCGGAATGCAAAACGGACAACGGGGAAAATGCTCGGATGCATGAGACGAACACATATGTAAATGCGATGCACATGATGACATGATATGAAATGCATGACATGCAAACAAATGACAAGGCAACAACAGTGAATAACTAGTAGACACCCGAAGCAATTGTCTCGGGGCGTCACACACTCTTGTGAAGAAGCCTAAAGATAGACCTATGCCTAAAACTGGGTGCTTCTACTACAAAGGGAATGGTCACTGGAAGCGGAACTACCCCAAATACTTGGCAGATGAGAAGGATGGAGAAGTGAACAAAAGGTACATTTGATATATAGGTTATTGATGTGTACTTTACTAGTGTTCATAGTAGCCCATGGGTATTTGATACCGGTTTAGTTGCTAAGATTAGTAACACAAAATGTGAGTTGCAGAATGAACAGGGACTAGTTAAGAGTGAAGTGACGATGTCTGTTGGAAGTGATTCCAAGGTTGATACGATCACCATCGCATACTCCCTCTACCTTCGGGATTAGTGTTGAACCTGAAATAAATGTTATTTGGTGTTTGCGTTGAGCATGAATATGGTAAGATCATGTTTATTCCAATATGTTTATTCATTTAAGTCAAAGAATAATTGTTGTTCTGTTTACATGAATAAAACCTTCTATGGTCATACACCTGAGGTGAATGGTTTATTTAATCTCGATCATAGTGATACACATATTCATAATATTGATGCCAAAAGATGCAAAGTTGATATTGATAGTACAACATATTTGTGGCACTGCTGTTTAGGTCATATTGGTGTAAAGCGCGTGAAGAAACTCCATGCAGATGGATTTTTGGAATCACTTGATTATGAATCATTTGATACTTTTTAACCATGCCTCATGGGCAAGATGACTAAGACTTCATTCTCCGGAACAATGGAGCGAGCAACTCACTTATTGGAAATAATACATACTGGTGTATGCAGTCCGATGAGTGTTGAGGCTCGCGGCAGGTATCATTATTTTCTAACCTTCACGGATGATTTGAGCAGATATGGGTATATCTACTTAATGAAACACAAGTTTCAAACATTTGAAAAGTTCAAAGAATTTCATAGTGAAGTGGAGAATCATCATAACAAGAAAGTAAAGTTTTTACGATCTGATCGCGGAGGCGAATATTTGAGTTACGAGTTTGGCCTCATTTAAAACAATGGGGAATAGTTTCACAACTCACCCCACCTGAAACACCACAGCGCAATGGTGTGTCCAAACATCGTAACCGTACTTTATTGGATATGGTGTGATCTATGATGTCTCTTACCGATTTACCACTATCATTTTGGGGTTATGCATTAGAGACAGCTGCATTCATGTTAAATAGGGAACCATCTAAATCCATTGAGATGACACTGTATATGGTTTAGCAAGAGACCTAAGCTGTCATTTCTTAAAGTTTGGGGTTGCGATGCTTATGTGAAATATTTCAGCCTGATAAGCTCGAACCTAAATTGGAGAAGTGCATCTTCATATGATACCCAAAGGAAACTGTTGGGTATACCTTCTATCACAGAACCGAAGGCAAGATCTTTGCTGCTAAGAATGGATCCTTTCTAGAGAAGGAGTTTCTCTCGAAAGAAGTGAGTGGGATGAAAGTAGAACTTGATGAGGTAATTGTACCTTCTCCCGAATTGGAAAGTAGTTCATCACAGAAAACAGTTCCAGTGATTCCTACACCAATTAGTGAGGGAGCTAATGATGATGATCATGAAAGATCAGATCAAGTTACTACCAAACCTTGTAGGTCAACCAGAGTACGGTCTGCACCAGAGTGGTACGGTAATCCTATTCTGGAAGTCATGTTACTAGAACATGACAAACCTACGAACTATGAGGAAGCGATGATGAGCCCAGATTCCGATAAATGGCTTGGGGCCATGAAATCTGAGATATGATGCATGTATGAGAACAAAGTATGGACTTTGATTGACTTGCCCGATGATCGGCGAGCCATTGAGAATAAATGGATCTTCAAGAGGAAGACGAACACTGATGGTAGTGTTACTATCTACAAAGCTCGACTTGTCGGAAAATGTTTTCAACAAGTTCAAGGTGTTGACTACGATGAGATTATCTCACTCATAGCGATGCTTAAGTCTGTCCAAATCATGTTAGCAGTTGTCACATTTTATGAAATCTGGCAAATGGATGTCTAAACTGAATTGCTTAATGGATTTATTAAAGAAGAGTTTATGATGCAACCAAAAGGTTTTCTCAATCCTAAAGGTGCAAAAAGGTGTGCAAGCTCCAGCGATCCATCTATGGGCTGGTGCAAGCATCTCGGAGTTGGAATATACGCTTTGATGAATTGATCAAAGCATATAGTTTTATACAGACTTGCGGTGAAGCCTGTATTTACAAGAAAGTGAGTGAGAGCACTACAGCCTTTCTGATAAGTATATGTGAATGACATATTGTTGATTGGAAATTATGTAGAATTTTTTGGAAGCATAAAGGAGTGTTTGAAAGGAGTTTTTCAAAGAAAGACCTTGGTGAAGCTTCTTACATATTGAGCATCAAGATCTAGATCAAGATGCTTGATAAGTTTTTTCAATGAGTATAGACCTTGACAAGATTTTGAAGTAGTTCAAAATGGAACAGTCAAAGAAGGAGTTCTTCCATGTGTTGTAAGGTATGAAGTTGAGTAAGACACAAAACCCGACCACGGCAGAAGATAGAGAGAGAATGAAAGTCATTCCCTATGCCTCAGCCATAGGTTCTATAAAGTATGCCATGATGTATACCAGACCTATTATGTACCTTGCCATGAGTTTCGCAAAGGTGTACAATAGTGATCCAGGAGTAGATCACTGGACAACGATCAAAAATTTCCTTAGAGGACTAAGGAAATATTGCTCGGTTATGGAGGTGATAATGAGTTTGTCGTAAAGAGTTATCACTATAAAAAAATACACTTCCGTGATGATACGTGTTTGTCACAGTAGGTCGTGTTTTCTGCCATGCATGTACATCCATGACGATTTTATGACATTATCAGGATAGTCATACATGTGCTGTCATAGAAGTGTTCCATGACATTACTAAAATTATCATCACGGAAGTGTCCACTTCCATGACGATAAATCGCGCGTCATAGAAGTACTTTCGTCAAGGGTGACCGAAACATGGCATCCACCGTAACGGAACATCGTTAAGCTATCGGGTCGGGTTTTAGATCCGATAACCCGTTAAGATCCCTGACCAATGGGGATTTTTTCCACGTGTAAAATCATCATTGGCTGGAGGAAACACGTGTCGGCTCATCGCTAGGACAGATGTCATCCACTCATTGGACAGAAGGTACCTATGATACGTCTACACGTGGCACGGCCCAACAGAGGCCCATCCTGTGAAAAGGCCGGCCGTTTGACTTGGTCAGAAGATGGCGGGCCGGCCCATGGAATGCCTGTTAACGGCCTATTCGCATATAGCCCATTTACAGCCCGCTAACCCAAGGCCCGTTATGCCCTATTCAAATTAGGCCTAGTAGCGTCATCTGGGCCATCCAATATGATTCCAGCCCATTTTCACTTATGGCCCGTGTGTGGCCCATGACATCTTTTGGCCCATATTAGGCCCTATGTAACTCTTGGCCTATTAACGGCCCGTGGTGAAACTGGCCCGTAATGAACAGTGTATCACTTTACACCCATTAACGGCCCGTGGTGAAACTGGCCCGTAAAGAACAGTGTATCACTTTATACCCATTAACGACCCGTTATTCCATTGGGTCGTTTCCAACCCATGTTATCTTTCGGCCTTCTCAGAGCCCATTTATTCTTGGGCTATTTTCCAGCATTCTTTTACTTACGGCCCATTACCGTCATTTTCTGCTTGTGGGCCAACTTCAGCCCGTGGTTACAGTCGGCCCATTTGTGGTCCATTAATACGTTGGGCCATTTTCATAGCGTCATCAAATATGGCCTATTAACGATGGCCCGTTATGGTCGGCCCATGAACGGACGATTCCAACTCTAGCCCGTTTACGGCCAGAATGCGGTCTGTTTGGCCCATGTTTGGCCAATCGATCATACGGCCCGTATAAGGCCCATTGATGATATGGCCCGTAGAAGGCCCATTGTTTCTACGGCCCGTAGAAGGCCCATTGTTTCTACGGCCCGTAGAAGGCCTATTGTTTCTATGGCACGTAGAAGGCCCACTGTTTATACGGCCCATAGATGGCCCACTGTTTCTACGGCCCGTAGGAGGCCCAGTGTCACTACAGTAAATATTAGCCCATGGTTATTGTGGCCTAGTTTTAAAAAATAGGTCATTGCAGCCACTAGCAAACCGCAGAAAAAGAACTGCACTGACTACAAGCAAAAAAATAAACAAGACAACAAGGAAATAAATAAGCAAGCAACTTACACTAGGCTATCACGGCTATTACACATATTACATCCAGTGGGCATCAAAGTTTGCCACCAGTGCAAATATAGGGAACACAGCAGCATATAAACACCGCAGCAAAACAAGTCCAGAACTGAAACCACTTCAGAAGAGCTCAAGAAACAATATCCTGGGTACCAATAATGCTGGCAAGATGCTTAGCAAGCTTATTAACTTTCTCTTGTTTGGCGCTTAAGTCCTCCAGCGCTTGCTGTTGCACCAAAAAGTATGCATCTGAATTCTGCAGGGACTTCCTCAGTCCTTCCGCTTCCTGTCGCATAACATCTGATCGATGTCTTTCAACTTGAAGTTGAGAATCAAGAAGCCGAATTGATTCATGCAACGAGTTCGAAGAGCTGGTACCAGCAGTGGTAGCCAGTAACTCGAACAGTACATCAAGACAGGACTTTGGGGTTGTCTTAGTGTCTTCAATATAGTTTTTATCAGCTTTCTTGGAGACCAACAGGGATGTCTCACTATCTTGAACCTTATCTGCATTACTTCCTTTACCATTGCATAACAGGGTACTCTTCTCCAATATTTTATCCGCGTTTTAAAAGAGAAACAAACAAACACATCTCAGGTTTACAATGTAGTATATGAAACTCATTTTGAGTTTACTAGTAAGGTGGACAGGATAACAGCATGAAACAAACATATATCTATGTAGTATGGTCACTATATGGTCTATATCATTCTAGTTTATGTTGCCAAATCAAGATAGATACAGTTTGAATCATATCTATTTAAGACAAAGCAGCATAGACAGAATATAAGTGTGGGAAACTACACAGCAATAACAACACTTGTAATGTGCATGGCATGAGAACAAAACTGTTTATTCAATTGAAACTGAAATCAACATAGAGCAAGTTACAACAGCAAACATCCAAACACGTTGAAGAAACAGGTTTAAAACATACCTGTTGCGCCATTGGAGTTTCAATTGCATCCTTCAAATTTGAAATTAGTTGGTATCAGTAAATACAGTGATGCAACAGCAAAGTAGTATGAACCATAACTATGGAACCTGACCTAAGAACAATTATTCTTCTGCTTTAAGCGTTGACTTCAGGTTCGGAGTGGTGGTCCTCGTGATTTGGGCACTGCAGTTCCCTTACTAACTCCTCGTGTTTGGGTGCTCTATGGTGGAGACGGTGTTGTGTCAACGGGAACTGGGTGTCTATCTGTTGGGGTTGGGGTTAGAAGGGGTGTGGCTGGTTGTCTGTCCAACTGGGTAGGGGTACAATCTGCATGAGTGTGGGTTATGTGTGGTGGGGCTGGTTCTTGGGCAAGTACAACCGTGGTTCTATCTGCATCGACAGGTAGCACGATCTTTTCTGAAGACCGTGTTTTTACTCCCACAGATACTGCTATCACTCCCTCCAATTGAAATGGATGATAAACAAGAAAAGTAATTGAATGTATAGACATTGTAAGATAGACATGTGCAATGGATAGTAGGGAAGAAAACGGGGCATGAAATAATTAACATTTATGTTGTCTAAGCAAACAGAATAGCAGGACATAATTCCACATATATGATGGCTAATTAAACAGGATAGCATGACACAATTTCACATGTATGATGGCTAACTAAACAGGATAGAATGACATACTTCAAAATATGATGACTATGTAAACAGGATGACATGATATAACTATACTATGTGTCTATAAAGTGGTTGGCATGCCATAAATGTCAAACATGCCATCGATGGAAACATGATGGCATGATATAATTCACGGATAGAATGACATAATTTAAAATATGATGACTATGTAAACAGGATGAGATGATATAACTATATTATGTCTTTAGAAAATGGGTTGGCATGCCATAATTCTGATACATGCTATCTATGTAAACATCATGGCATGACATAATTCAAATATATGATTTATATACTAAGGAAGTGAGTAGAGGGCAATCGCATATATGATGTGTCAACACAGGAGTAGCATTCAATATTGTGTATATGATGTAAAAACTAAGCATTGCAATACAACATATGCATTATATGAGTAATATAACCCTGCCAAGTTTGAGCATACACCTCAGGGGGATAATAGGACTGGTCATCTGCCTCTGAATCCTCCTCTGAAGAGCTATCTGTAACCAGCAAGATATCTGCTTTAGCAGGTAGCATTGTCTGCTGAAGACCTTGTTTTCACTCCAGATTTCTCCATCACCAATTCAAATGGCTGATGCACAGGAAGAGCAGTTGAATATACAAACATTGTCGACAAAAGCAATGAGAAATACAAAAAAAGGACGGCATGATATAATTCACATATATGACACTTGCCTAAACAGCATGGCATTGCATAATTCACATACATAATGCCTTGCAACAAGATAACATTGCATAATTCACATATATAATGTCTTGCAACAAGATGGCATTGCATAATTCACATATATGGTAATTAGACACTAAACAGGTGGCATTCACACAAAGTATGTCTAAACTAAGCAAATGACATAGCAATGCAAGATACCATACGCACGATATGAGCAACATAACCCTGCCAAGTTAGGGCATGCACCTCGGGGAGGGGGGGATATGACTGGTCATCTGTCTCTGAATCCTCCTCTAAGGAGCTATCGGTAACCAGCAAGACATGCGCTTCATCAGATAGCATTGTCTGCTTTGAAGACCTTCTTTCCACTCCAGATTTTTCCATGACCGTGCCGAATGGCTGATGCACAGGAAGAGTAATTGAATGTACTAAAATTGTTGACAAATTTAACACGTAATAAAAAAATGATGACATGATATAATTGACATATAAGATGACTAGCTAACCAGGGTGGCATTGCAAAATTCACATATATGATGCCTGGCTAGACAAGATGGCATTGCATGATTCACATATACGATAAAGAAACTAAACAGATGGCATTGACACAAAGCATGTCTAAACTAAGAAGATGGCATCTTTAATGTATACACTAAGCAATGCAAGGCACCATATGCATGATATTACCAACATCAGCATGCCAAGTTAGAGCGAAGACCTCATGGGGTAAATAGGAGTGGTTTTCTCCTTCTGAATCCCCCTCAAAACAGTTATTTTCCTCTTGATTATGATCCAAAATGGGTGAAGGGGGGCTGCCTTTGCGCCCACCATGGAACGACGTCTGCATGAAATTGTATTGCCACGCAAGGCTCATCTCTTTTGCTCTACATGATCAGTTCCATTGTGTACAATAACTGGCATGCATAGGAATAAAACATAGTGAGATTATGTAAGGAGTGCATGCACAAATCCAGAGTGATGGTAGCAAACTGTGGATAGACCCAGAACCAATGATAGCAGGCAGATAATAGCTTTAGTTAAAAATACAGATAATTGCTCCTTTAATGTTTGTTTGCAACCAACATGAAACTCATACTAGACACCGGAGATTAACCAGATAGTAGACAGATAGTACTGATTGCTGCCCGAATATGTACCCCACAACCATTTAAAAACTCAAGTTTCAGCATTGGTTTGGACCTGACCCGGAGTCTAATAGGTGAACACGACGATAATGTAGCATGTCATCATATTAAGCGACGCATAACGTAAGCAGGCACGAAAGAGTGTGACCTCTCTTGCGGACCCATGTAGTCCTCAAGGTCATCTGCTCAGTTGATGATGGTAATGCAGTTGCCGTGGCTGCCGGCAGCGGGGAAGAAGATCTGAGGCGGTGAAAGACAGTCTGGAGAGTGGATCCCTGTTGTGGTGAACCCTTCCGTCGTTGGAGCAGCTGAGCTGGGGTGGAGCACAGCACCGTAGGAGCAGGATAAACCACACAAGGTTTTCTTTGACACATATCTATAACAGAAGTAATTGAGTAAGGGCTTGTTTGAATTTGAGGATTCTAACAATGCAGTGATAGGAAATAGACAGGAATATGATAGGAATACACGTGCAAAACAGAGAATTTAAAAACACAGGATTTCTGCCAATCTGGGTGTTTGATTCACAACAATTGGAAGATCACAGGATGCAAAAAAGCATGGTGAGATTAAGTCAAACCACAAGAAAATGTACGGTTATAATGCTATTATGATACTATCTCTTAGTCTTGTGCTTGATGAATAAGAATATGAAAAGGAGGAGAAGTGGAAATTAGAATTCCTACGGTTTTTCTTTCAAGGAGACACTAACGGAACAAATCCTATAGTTTTCCTTTGCTCCAGTCCTTTGCACCAAATTCATGAAAAGTAGTATCATAGGAAACTTTCCAATTCCGATGTTTTTCATTCACTTTTCCTTTCAAGCACTGGCGATTCTAGTAGGAAGGCTTGAGCAAGGAAAATCCTACACTAAAAAATGTTTTTGTGCTACTTCTATTACTTTGAACCCAGGCCACTACCAGACTAGCTCAACTCCCAAGCCCATCGACAAATGGACAGCTCAAACGCGCAGAGATAAATAATGATGACAATCAAGAGAGTCCATCACGGATAGCTAAGTTGCCTAGTACCTCACTGCTTGTCATATAGTAGGATAAAATAATCGTATTTTCCGTTTCTACGAGTGCTCAGTCGACAATATATATAACATGTAGAGTAAAAAAGAGATGCAACAAGTGTACAACCTCTTTGGCGAAGCCATGTCGATCTCAACGTGATTGGGTTGGCCGGTGAGGATGCTCCGGCTGACTTGGCTATTGGAGGTGGGGAAGAAGATCTTAGGCGTCTGGAGATGGAGCCCGAGGTACTGCTCCGCTGTGATGGAGGGTTTGATCATTGGAGTAGCTCCGGTGAATAGTACGACGCCGAGGCTGAAGTAGGACAAGAGAGACAACAAACAACATTAACCTAGGTGGAATTCTAATAGCATCTCCAATACATAATGTAAAATACATAACCACAAAGTGCTAGAAGTAAAATACATCAGCCTCTCATCTCTGAACTTAACTGTCGAAACTGAACTTAATTGTCGAAACTAAACTTAACCGTCGAAACTGAATTTTGCTGTCAAAACTGAACGCACTAGCAAGGTGAAGCTACACGTCGGTTGACTGACTTTTTCATCTCTGGTCAGTCGATTTTGCAGCCGTTGGATACGAAATCAAGGGCCTGCGGTTACTCTTCAACCTCCACCCCCCTGAGCCGCCAGCCACCACTGCCCAAACAGCAGCCCCCTGCCGCCCGCGGCCGGCGGTGCGCCGCCCCACCTGCCCCAAAAACACTCCCCACCGCCGGTCCACCGCCGCCCCGGCCATCCCTCTAGCCCCCCCCCCACCCGTGGCGATCTTTTTTCTCCGGCGATCCCCACGCCACCGCCCCGCCAATGCCCCGCTACCGACGGTGACCACCACCCCCATCCTGAACCCTAAGATAGATAGTGGGGTACCTCCCCACTGCAGATGGTTCTTCCTTCACCCTGGCGAGCCCTCCCACCCCCTGAAAAACGACTGACCCAAAAGTCGATTCACTCGACTAAAGTGTAGCTAAATCGGAGCAGCATCGCAAGCAAGAGCAAGAGCGAGAGCAGCAGCGCGAGCAAGAGCAATAGCAAGAGCAGACCAGGCAGGGGACCGAGAGCAAGAGTAGAGCAGCAACATGAGCGAGAGCTAAAGCAGCAGCAGACCAGGCAGGGGACCGAGAGCAAGAGTAGAGCAGCAGCGTGAGCGAGAGCTAAAGCAGCAGCAACTCCTACTGATGTGGACATCGCCGTCCTGGGAGCGACGCCGTGGAGGAAGTGGCCTGCGACGCCACCGTGGATGGAGCCGCGCCGTGTCGGCTCGGGACCGAGCGCCGGCAGCACCGTGAGATCGAATCAAGAAGAAAATGCGGCGATTAGTGTACAACCTCTTTGGTGGAGCCGATTAGGCCGCAGCTTCACCCGAGGAAACGGTGATGATGATGCTCTTCCGGTGGTGTAGGTGAAGACGGCAGTGTGGGAATGGAGGTGGCGCGAAAGACGAGGGGAACGTCTGGGCGGGGTGGCTGAACCGGCGGGATGATGAGATCGGCGATGGATCCTCATCTAGTACGGTGGATGAGGGACGTCGAGGTGTTGCTGTGGACGACGTCGTCGGGGAAGAGGCTCCGGCTGGGTGGCCGACGGAGCAGGGTGTGGGGTTTCGTCGCGGGTTTTCGCGGCCTCGGTGTACAAATGGGTGGGCGGATGGGATGGCAGTGGGGAACCATGGCTTAGAGACGCGCTTGTCCAACATGTGGGGTAAGTTACGAAAGTACCCTCACCAATTTGAGGCGGTTCTTTCAGTTCAGGGGTACCACAGGCATTTCGTGTGTCGGGATTTCACAGGAGGTGGGAGTTTTTGCGCGCGTTGTAATTTCGGAATAGCAAGGTGCGGGTTGAGATGGAGGGAGTTGTCGGAGCACAACAAGACAAAGATATATCATAAATATTTCGGGCTAACAAGGCGCGGGTTGAAGAGGCGGGAGTTTCGCAGTACGATAGATAGAGACACTAGCTTGAATTTTCGGCATAACAAAGTGTGGATTGAAATTTCGGAAGAACAAGCTTAACGTGTACCCAAAAAAGACAATTTGCACCTCAACACGCACAACACACACACACACAAACACCATTTAGACTAGAGTAAGGTACACGTGCATTGCACGCATGAGATTTGGCAACCAAATTATGAATAAATACCACATTATAGCATGCAAGCTTTGAGTCATATATGCATGATGTAGATGTTCGTTTAATTCTTATAGTTCATTTCATTCAAAATCATCTAGTTTTTATAAGAAAGCTAATCTATTTTAAGATTCATGGAATTGTGCGTCGTAAGACATAAAGTAAAAACAAATAATGGCAAATCATGTAGAAAAACAAATAAAGTAATAAGACATAAAGAAGTGCTTGTGTTTTGATGTTTGTGCATTATGCTTAAGTTCAACCATGGAGTCTTCTAGATTATACATGTGGCGAAATCTGGTGGAATCTAGATGATATCCAGCGGCCAGTAGTGCTCAAATTTGCCATCTTTGGACCATCGGCTTCGCCTCATCCAACGACCATCTTTCAAAGTTAAAGTTACCCGCACACAATATAGGGGTATAGATATAGATATGTGATGCAAAAGCCACCCATCATCTCCAATTAGAATAGTGTGTCCATGCACGGATGCGACATGGCCAAATGATGTCTGCCATCGGTATCTCAAATTCAAATCAGTCTGACCTTGTTCAATGTTTATACATTACAACATGCTCGTTTCCAAACCACACCGCGTAGATCTCTGTTATATTCATGCATGCATGGGTTTCAAACATCAGGATCTCTTATTCAAATATTTGAATTCAACTTTACATTGATTATGACCTCACCTATTCTTTTACACCCACACAGTAGTCTTCTCTTTATAATTGTACCACTAACTTTCTCTCGTGCATGCATGCACACACACTACCAGTCGGCATTATCCATCGCACACATGCAATCTTTTTCTTTAGGTCGGTCTCCCATGAAGGCACACACCCACACACATCCCCCTCTCCATCATATCAGGCATTCTTTATCTCTCAAGCGTGCATGCGCAATGATCGATGTTCCTCTATGTATGTGTGTATATAGCTAGGTCTTTCATAGTTTTCCACACAAACCGATCAATCGATATATCCAGTGAGGTCTCACCCTCTTTCCCACGTCGACATCGATCAATCTATACCTCTCTATATAGGATTAACATATATAGCTAATACACCCACATTAATTATATATCCAATGTCCCCCTCTAATCATACATGCCTTCCGCTTCATCTCTCAGACGCGTGCACAATGGCGAAGACAGGGGGCAGTAAGGGCCCTGCCCCCCTCCCCCCTAACATCACTATATATCGAGGCTAATATGAATGTGATCATAAGACAATTGCTGCTAAAATGGTTTAAGTTCATGAATTGACCCTCCTCGTAAAGGATTAGCAATGCTTGGCCCCCTAGCTCATTTATTTTTCATGGCGCCGCCAATGCGCAACAGCGCACGTGTTCGCCCCCTCTCTCTAAATATCGATCTCGTACTTGTGCATTCCTTCATAGTCTCCCTCCACTCGGCCCCTCGCACCATCTTCTAGCCCCCCACCGGATTTTGCCACATGTACAATCTAGCGGACTCCATGGTTGAACTTAAGCATAATGCACAAAGCTCAAAACAAAAGTGGTTCTCTTTTGTTCTAGAATCTTCCGTATGATAACTGCCCAAACTTTTTTCTAGTTGAATTTCCATTATTTGTTTTTACTTTATGCTTTACAACGCACAATTCCATGAATCCTAAAATAGATTAAGGGATTCTTTGATTCAAAGGATTCTCAAAGGAATTTTGGAGGATTCTAATCATTAGGAATTTTTCATATCTTGGTTGTTTGATTCGTAGGATTGTAAACCATAGGAATTTTTCCATATGATTCATTTGCACTAGATTTCATAGGAAACATCCCATCCACTCAAACCTCTTTGAAAGAATTCTGTGTTTTTTCTATGCACAATCAAACACTCATACAATCCTGTAGGATTCAAGATGACATTCCACTATAATCCCATGTTTTCCCTATTCCCGCATTCTTAGCTTTTTTATAAAAACTAATTGATTTTGAATGAGATGAACTATAAGAATTAAACGAAGAGCTACATCAGGCATATATGACTCAGAGCTCAGATGCTATAGTGTGGTATTTATTCATAATTTGGTTGCAAAATCTGATGCGTGCAATGCACGTGTACCTTACTAGTACTTCGAGTATGTGCAAAACACGTAAATTAGAATACCAATGGCACGTGATACGTCTCCAATGTATCTATAATTTTTGATTGCTCCATGCTATATTATCTACTGTTTTGGACTATATTGGGCTTTAGTTTCCACTTTTATATTATTTTTGGGACTAACCTATTAACCGAAGGCCCAGCCCAGAATTGATTTTTTTGCCTATTTCAGTGTTTCGGAGAAATAGAATATCAAACGGAGTCCAAACGGAATAAAATCTTTGGGAATGTGATTTTCTCACCGAACATGATCCAGGAGACTTGGACCCTGCTCGAAGGAACAAAAGAGGCGGTCATGAGGGTGGGGGCGCCCCCCTATGGCACGCCCCCCTGCCTCGTGGGCCCCTCGTTGCTCCTCCGGCGTACTTCTTCCTCCTATATATACACACGTACCCCCAAACGATCAGAACAGGAGCCGAAAACCTAATTACACCGCCACAAATTTCTGTATCCACGAGATCCCATCTCGGGGTCTGTTCCGGAGCTCCGCCGGAAGAGGGCTGTCATCACGGAGGGCTTCTACATGATCCTAGCACCTCCGATGAAGTGTGAGTAGTTTACCTTATACCTTCGGGTCCATAGTTAGTAGCTAGATGGCTTCTTCTCTCTCTTTGAATCTCAATACAAAGTTCTCCCCCTCTCTCGTGGAGATCTATTCGATGTAATCTTCTTTTTGCGGTGTGTTTGTTGAGATCGATGAATTGTGGATTTATGATCAAGACTATCTATGAATAATATTTGAATCTTCTCTGAATTCTTTTATGTATGATGGTTATCTTTGCAAGTCTCTTCGAATTATCCGTTTGGTTTGGCCAACTAGATTGGTAGTTCTTGCCATGGGAGAAGTGCTTAGCTTTGGGTTCGATCTGGCGGTGTCCTTTCCCAGTGACAGAAGGGGCAGCAAGGCACGTATTGCATCGTTGCCATCGAGGATAACAAGATGAGGTTATTTCATATTGCATGAATTTATCTCTCTACATCATGTCATCTTGCTTAAAGCGTTACTCTGTTTTTAACTTAATACTCTAGATGCATGCTGGATAGCGGTCGATGAGTGGAGTAATAGTAGTAGATGCAGAATCGTTTTGGTCTACTTGTCACGGACGTGATGCCTATATACATGATCATGCCTAGATATTGTCATAATTATGCTCAATTCTGTCAATTGCTCAATAGTAATTTGTTCACCCATCGTAGAATACTTATGCTCTTGAGAGAAGCCACTAGTGAAACCTATGGCCCCCGGGTATATTCTCATCATATCAATCTCCATCACTTTAATATTGTTTTTCTATTTACTTTGCCTTTCCTTTTTACTTTGCATCTTTATATCAAAAATACCAAAAATATTCTATCTATCAGATCTCACTCTCTAAGTGACCGTGAAGGGCTTGACAACCCCTAATCGCGTTGGTTGCGAGTAGCTATCATTTTGTGCAGGTACAAGGGACTTGAGCGTGGCCTCCTACTGGATTGATACCTTGGTTCTCAAAAACTGAGGGAAATACTTACACTACTCTGCTGCATCAACCCTTCCTCTTCGGGGAAAACCAACACAAGCTCAAGACATAGCAAGATGGATTTCTGGCGCCGTTGCTGGGGAGTCTGCGCAAAAGTCAATATACCAAGTACCCATCACAATCCCTATCTCTCGCATTACATTATTTGCCATTTGCCTCTAGTTTTCCTCTCCCCCCAGTTCACTCTTGCCGTTTTATTCGCCCTCTCTCTCTGTCCTCCCTCTTTGTTTGCCTCTTTTTGCCCGTTTGCCCTTGTTTGCTCGTGTGCTAGATTGCTTGTTTGTCGCGATGGCTAAAGATACTACTAAATTGTGTGACTTCACCAATACCAATAATAATGATTTCCTTAGCACTCCGGTTGCTCCTCTTACCGATGCAGAATCTTGTCAAATTAATACTGCTTTGTTGAATCTTGTTATGAAAGATCAATTCGCCGGCTTCCCAGTGAAGATGCCGATCTGAATAGCTTCGTTGATTTATGTGATATGAAAAAGAAAAAAGATGTCAATAATGATGTCGTTAAATTGAAGCTATTTCCTTTTTCGCTTAGAAATCGTGCTAAATCTTGGTTTTCGTCTTTGCCTAAGAATAGTATTGATTCATGGAACAAGTGCAAAGATGCTTTTCTCTCTAAGTATTTTCCTCCCGCTAAGATCATCTCTCTTAGAAACGATATTATGAACTTTAAACAACTTGATCATGAACATGTTGCACAAGCTTGGGAGAGAATGAAATTAATGATACGTAATTGCCCTACTCATGGTTTGAATTTGTGGATGATTATACAGAATTTTTATGCCGGACTGAATTTTGCTTCTAGAAATCTTTTAGATTCAACCGCGGGAGGCACTTTTATGGAAATCACTTTAGGAGATGCTACTAAACTCCTAGATAATATTATGGTTAATTATTCTCAATGGCACACTGAAAGATCATCTAATAAAAAGTGCATGCGATAGAAGAAATTAATGTGTTGAGTGGAAAGATGGATGAACTTATGAAATTATTTGCTACTAAGAGTGTTTCTTCTGATCCTAATGATATGCCTTTGTCTACTTTGATTGAGAATAACAATGAATCTATGGATGTGAATTTTGTTGGTAGGAATAATTTTGGTAACAACGCTTATAGTAATCCTTCTAGTAATTATGGGAATTCCTACAATAACTCTTACGGAAATTATAATAAGATGCCCTCTGATTTTGAATCTAATATTAAAGAATTTATTTCTTTGCAAAAGAATTTTAATGCTATGATTGAAGAAAAATTGCTTAAGATTGATGATTTGGCTAGGAACATTGATAGAATTGCTCTTGATGTTGATGCTTTAAAACTTAGATCTATTCCACCTATGCATGATATCAATGAGTCTCTAAAAGCCATGAGGATTTCAATTGATGAGTGTAAAGAAAGAACCGCTAGGATGCGTGCTTCCAAAGATGACTTTATTAAAGCGTGTTCTTCCAATTCCTATGAAAATCAAGATGAAGATCTAAAAGTTATTAATGTGTCTCCAATTAAATCTTTATTTTGCAATATGAATCTTGATGAAACTGAATATGATCTTCCTTTACCTAGAAGACGTTCTAAAAATTCGGAGTATTTAGATCTTAATGATGAAATTGACGAAAGTGGGATTGAAAGAAATAAAAATCTAGATGTTGCTAAACCCACTATATTGGATTTAAAGGAATTTAATTATGAAAGTTGCTCTTTAATTGATTGTATTTCCTTGTTGCAATCCGTGCTAAATTCTCCACATGCTTATAGTCGAAATAAAGCCTTCACCGATCATATTGTTGATGCCTTGATGCAATCTTATGAAGAAAAACTTGAGTTGAAAGTTTCTATCCCTAGAAAACTCTATGATGAGTGGGAACCAACTATTAAAATTAAAATTAAAGATTATGAGTTTTATGCTTTGTGTGATTTGGGTGCTAGTGTCTCTACTATTCCCAAGACTTTGTGTGATTTACTAGATTTTCGTAATTTTGATGATTGCTCTCTAAACTTGCACCTTGCGGATTCCACTATTAAGAAACCTATGGGAAGAATTAATGATGTTATTATTGTTGAAAATAGGAATTATGTGCCCATAGATTTCATTGTTCCTGATATAGATTGCAATCCTTCTTGCCCTATTATTCTTGGTAGACCTTTCCTTAGAACGGTTGGTGCAATTATTGATATGAAGGAAGGGAATATTAGATTTCAATTTCCATTAAAAAAGGGTATGGAACACTTTCTAAGAAATAAAATAAAATTACCATATGAAACTATCATGAGAGCCACATATGGATTGCCTACCAAAAATGGCAATACCTAGATCTATCTTTGCTTGTTATGCCTAGCTAGGGGCGTTAAACAATAGTGCTCGTTGGGAGGCAACCCAATTTTATTTTTATTCATTTCTTTTGCTCCTGTTTAGTAATAAATAAATTATCTAGCCTCTGTTTTGGTTGTGTCTTTTGTGTTTAATTAGTGTTTGTGCCAAGTAGAACCGTTGGGAAGACTTGGGGAAAGTCTTGTTGAACTTGCTGTAAAAAACAGAAACTTTAGCGCTCGAGAGAACTGCTACCATTTTTATTTGAAGAGTGATATTTAGTTAATTATTTTTACAGATGATTAATAGATAAATTCCTCACGTCCAGTAATTTATTTTAGAATTTTTGGGGTTCCAGATCTTGCGCTAGCTACAAATTACTACAGAATGTTCTGTTTTTGACAGATTCTGTTTTTCGTATGTTGTTTGCTTATTTTGATGAATTTATGGCTAGTAAAATAGTTTATAATACATAGAGAATTTGGAATACAGTAGGTTTAACACCAATATAAATAAAGAATGAGTTCATTACATTACCTTGAAGTGGTCTTTTGTTTTCTTTCGCTAACGGAGCTCACGAGTTTTCTATTTTGAGTTTTGTGTTGTGAAGTTTTCATGTTTTGGGTAAGAATTTGATGGATTATGGAACAAGGAGTTGCAAGAGCCTATGCTTGGGGATGCCCATGGCACCCCCAATATAATCCAAGGACACCGAAAAGTCAAATCTTGGGGATGACCCGGAAGGCATCCCCTCTTTCGTGCACTTCCATCGGTAACTTTACTTGGAGCTATATTTTTATTCACCAACATGATATGTGTTTTGCTTGGAGCGTCTTGTATTATTTGTGTCTTTGTTTGTTAGTACGCCACAATCATCCTTTCTGTACACACCTTTTGAGAGAGCCATACATAAATTAAAATTTGATAGAATACTCTATGTGCTTCACTTATATCTTTTGAGCTAAGTAGTTTTGCTCTATGTGCTTCACTTATATCTTTTGAGCATTATAATTTTGCTCTATATGCTTCACTTATATCTTTTGAGCTAAGTAATTTTTCTCTATGTGCTTCACTTAGATCTTTTAGAGCACGGTGGTCGATTTGTTTTAAAGAAACTATTGATCTCTCATGCTTCACTTAAATTATTTTGATAGTCTCTTAATAGCATGGTAATTTGCTTAATAATAATATGCTTGGTATTGAAGATTTGTGAAACTTTCTTTTGAGTGTGTTGAATACTAAGAAAAGATTGAAGCATGATAATTGTTTTGAGATATGGAGGTGATAATGTTAAAGTCATGCTAGTGGAGTAGTTGTGAATTTAAAGAATACTTGTGTTGAAGTTTGTGATTCCCGTAGCATGCACGTATGGTGAACCGTTATGTGATGAAGTCGGAGCATGACTTATTTATTGATTGTCTTCCTTATGAGTGGCGGTCGGGGACGAGCGATGGTCTTTTCCTACCAATCTATCCCCCTAGGAGCATGCGTGTAGTACTTTGCTTTGATAACTTCTAGATTTTTGCAATAAGTATATGAGTTCTTTATGACTAATGTTGAGGCCATGGATCATACGCACTCTCACCCTTCCACCCTTGCTAGCCTCTCTAATACCGCGCAACTTTCGCCGGTATCATACACCTACCATATACCTTCCTCAAAATAACCACCATATACTACTAGGGAAAAGCCTAGCAGCAGCGCGGGTTTTGGGTGTATCAGTAGCGCGGGTGCCTGCACTACTGATATGGTGCCACAACTAACTTGTAGCAGTAGCGCGTGTTGACACACGTTACTGCTATACATGGTTAGCTGTAGTGTGCGTTGCAAACAGCGCTACTGCTAATTAGCTGTAGCGGGTCTTATACCCCGCGCTACTACTATTACTTTCAAAAACAAAAAAATCTCGATCCCGTGCGTGCTGTCAATGGCAACAATGGTAAGATCTAGCGATGATTGGCGTCGCTGGAGGCATGAACGGACAGCGGAAGACCAAATCCAGCAGTGGCTGTTGGAGAGGGCCGTTTCTATGGCTGAGCCAGGCCGCGGCGTGGGGCTCCTCTTCCCGACCAAGCCAGATAGCTTCGGGTCATCCATGGCGACGACCTGCATGGGCATGGACATGGGAGGGTGAGTTAAACCAGAGGGAGAGAGAGAAATGGAAAACCGAGGGAGAGAGGAAGGTGATGTAGGGAGCAGCAGAGCTAGTTACCGGTGGCGAGGTGCTCCGGTGTGGTGGCATGGGGCGGCGGCCTCGTAGACGTCGGTGGAAGACCGGCGAGCTCCTAGACGCCGGTGGCGCGAGGCGGCAGCCTCTTTCGGCGCCATGGAGGAGGATTGGTGCATGGGCAAGAGGTCCATGTGAGAGCGTATGGAAAGTGAGAGGAGAGAGTGGTGGAAGAGAGGAGGTATTTGGGGGAGGAGATGGGGATTCGGCCGAGGATATGGCGACTTCACCTACCTCGTACTTAGTAGTAGCGAGGGGTATAAAACCACGCTACTACTATCAACTTAGTAGTAGCGTGGGTTTATACCCCTCGCTACTACTATGGCGTGTGTCGGGGGGCACCATAGAGACCGCTTAGTAGTAGCGAGGGTTAAAACCCCGCGCTACTACTATCAACTTAGTAGTAGCGAGGGTTAAAAACCCGCGCTACTGCTAATTAGCAGTAGCGCTTCTTTTTGTGTCGCACTGCTGCTAAGATTCTGTGTATAAGGTTTTCCCTAGTAGTGATACCTACCTATTATGGCATTTCCATAGCCATTCCGAGATATATTGCCATGCAATTTTCCATCATCTAGTTCATCATGACACTTCCATCATTGTCATATTGCTTAGCATGATCATGTAGTTGACATAGTATTTGTGGCAAAGCCACTGTTCATAATTTTCATACTTGTCACTCTTGATTCATTGCATATCCCGGTACACCGCCGGAGGCATTCATATAAAGTCATATTTTGTTCTAAGTATCGATTTGTAACTGTTGAGTTGTAAGAAAAATAAAAGTGTGATGATCATCATTATTAGAGCATTGTCCCAGTGAGGAAAGAATGATGGAGACTATGATTCCCCCACAAGTCGGGATGAGACTCCGGACGAAAAAAAAGAGGCCAAAGAAGCCCAAATAAAAAAGGAGAAAGGCCATAAAAAAGGGAGAAAGGCCATAAAAAATATATATAATAAAAAAAGAGAGAAAAAGAGAGGGGACAATGTTACTATCCTTTTACCACACTTGTGCTTCAAAGTAGCACCATGATCTTCATAGTAGAGAGTCTCTCATGTTATCACTTTCATATACTAGTGGGAATTTTACATTATAGAACTTGGCTTGTATATTCCAATGATGGGCTTCCTCAGATGGCCCTAGGTCTTCATGAGCAAGCAAGTTTGATGCACACCCACTTAGTTTCTTTTTGAGCTTTCATATACTTATAGCTCTAGTGCATCCGTTGCATGGCAATCCCTACTCACTCACATTGATATCTATTGATGGGCATCTCCATAGCCCGTTGATACGCCTAGTTGATGTGAGACTATCTTCTCCTTTTTGTCTTCTCCACAACCACCATTCTATTCCACCTATAGTGCTATATCCATGGCCCACGCTCATGTATTGCGTGAAGATTGAAAAAGTTTTGAAAAAGTTAGAGTATGAAACAATTGCTTGGCTTGTCATCGGGGTTGTGCATGATTTAAATAGTTTGTGTGGTGAAGATAAAGCATAACCAGACTATATGATTTTGTAGGGATAACTTTCTTTGGCCATGTTATTTTGAGAAGACATAATTGCTTTGTTAGTATGCTTGAAGTATTATTATTTTTTATGTCCTAATCTGAATATTCATACCACAATTAAGAAGATTTACATTGAAATTATGCCAATTAGCACTCCGCATCAAAAATTCTCTTTTTATCATTTACCTACTCGAGGACGAGCAGGAATTAAGCTTGGGGATGCCTGATACGTCTCCAACGTATCTATAATTTTTGATTGCTCCATGATATATTATCTACTGTTTTGGACTATATTGGGATTTATTTTCCACTTTTATATTATTTTTGGGACTAACCTATTAACCGGAGGCCCAGCCCATAATTGCTGTTTTTTCCTATTTCAGTGTTTCGGAGAAATAGAATATCAAATGGAGTCCAAACGGAATAAAATCTTCGGGAACGTGATTTTCTCACCGAATGTGATCCAGGAGACTTGGACCCTGCTCCAAGGAACAAAAGAGGCGGTCACGAGGGTGGGGGGTGCCGCCCCCCTAGGGCGTGCCCCCTTGCCTCGTGG
The DNA here is from genome assembly GCF_002162155.2 of Triticum dicoccoides. Classification (NCBI taxonomy): domain Eukaryota; kingdom Viridiplantae; phylum Streptophyta; class Magnoliopsida; order Poales; family Poaceae; genus Triticum; species Triticum dicoccoides. The sequence goes on along the minus strand of NC_041392.1, from coordinate 596,682,136 downwards.
GCCCCTCGTTGCTCCTCCGGCGTACTTCTTCCTCCTATATATACACACACGTACCCCCAAACGATCAGAACAGGAGCCAAAAACCTAATTACACCGCCACAACTTTCTGTATACACGAGATCCCATCTTGGTGCCTGTTTCGGAGCTCCGCCAGAAGAGGGTTGTCATCACAGAGGGCTTCTACATCATCCTAGCCCCTCCGATGAAGTGTGAGTAGTTTACCTCAGACCTTCGGGTCCATAGTTAGTAGCTATATGGCTTCTTCTCTCTCTTTGAATCTCAATACAAAGTTCTCCCCCTCTCTCGTGGAGATCTATTCAATGTAATCTTCTTTTTGCAGTGTGTTTGTTGAGATCGATGAATTGTGGGTTTATGATCAAGACTATCTATGAATAATATTTGAATCTTCTCTGAATTCTTTTATGTATGATTGGTTATCTTTGCAAGTCTCTTAGAATTATCCTTTTGGTTTGGCCAACTAGATTGGTAGTTCTTGCCATGGGAGAAGTGCTTAGCTTTGGGTTCGATCTTGCGGTGTCCTTTCCCAGTGACAGAAGGGGCAGCAAGGCACGTATTGCATCGTTTCCATCAAGGATAACATGATGGGGTTTATTTCATATTACATGAATTTATCTCTCTACATCATGTCATCTTGCTTAAAGCGTTACTATGTTTTTAACTTAATACTCTAGATGCATGTTGGATAGCGGTCGATGAGTGGAGTAATAGTAGTAGATGCGGAATCGTTTCGGTCTACTTGTCACGGACGTGATGCCTATATACATGATCATGCTGAGATATTGTCATAATTATGCTCAATTCTGTCAATTGCTCAACAGTAATTTGTTCACCTATCATAGAATACTTATGCTCTTGAGAGAAGCCACTAGTGAAACCTATGGCCCCCGGGTCTATTCTCATCATATCAATCTCCATCACTTTAATATTGTTTTGCTATTTACTTTGACTGTACTTTTTACTTTGCATCTTCATATCAAAAATACGAAAAATATTCTATCTATCAGATCTCACTCTCGTAAGTGACTGTGAAGGGCTTGACAACCCCTAATCGCGTTGGTTGTGAGTAGCTATCATTTTGTGCAGGTACAAGGGACTTGAGCGTGGCCTCCTACTAGATTGGTACCTTGGTTCTCAAAAACTGAGGGAAATACTTATGCTACTCTGTTGCATCATCCCTTCCTCTTCGGGGAAAACGAACGCAAGCTCAAGTCGTAGCAGCACGCTACATAGTGTCTCTCTTACAGTTCATGAAGCCACATGGCACATGTGGAGGTATTGTCGCGACCTCCTTGCGTGGATTGATCACAATGACATGCTGCTAGTTGCAGAAGAATGTACTTGTCCTCCCTGAGCCATACTAGCGGTACATGCACGAAGCGAAGATGTGCATGCATGCCACGCATGCACTCATTCCGTCGCACGCACACGCGGGTACATGGGCGGACGCAATTTTGTACCAAGATCCACCCCATGTGATAATTTGACGTGTGTAAAGTCGTTCACTTTATTGATGGTCAATTAATACAGCGCATGCAAATTGAGTGGACGTGAGGGCGGAAGAAAGACATTATTACTCCATTGTGCGCATGCGAGTAGTTAAATCGTGGGTTGCTGGTAGTACTTCCATTGGTCTCCTTCGAATTTTGTGCCAATTTTTGACAGTAACATAATATTTACGCATTTGAGCAGTGTAGTACTTGAAATTTATGTTCCGCTAAACTCATCGGGAGCAGTTTCGGGCCTCGAAACCAAAACCATCAATTAATCTTTACCTTGTTCCTATCACATTCGAAAGCCTGCACACATCTACTAGTACATACGAAACCTGAACGTGTTCCCACTATGCAGGTATTAGTACTAGTGCTAGTACTTAGGTTATAAAAAGGGGAACTACCTAACCGAAAATTAATCTACCTTTCCTCCTCATAAGTGCTTCTTCTTCGTCCATCGTTGCCATGGCCGGTGAGCAGAGCTCTAGGTCGAGAACTACTCGTTACAAGGGAGCGGCAACCAAGGCCGCGGAAAAAAAAGAGGGCTCGTCGCCACGTAGAGACCTCGAAAGATCTCTCACGGGTAGGCGATGGCTCCCAAGAGCAACCTAGCCGCGGAGGCGAACATGCCGAGCCGGCGGAGCTGGAGTCGTTATCCCTCGATGGCATGCCCGATCAGCTTAACAAGCACCTCAATAAGCAGAAGGAGTTCATCCAAGGCTTGATGGAGTTGCTAAAGGAGAGCCTCGACGACATGCCCGCTGAGCTCAATCAGCAGGGGGAGTTGACCGCCGGCTTGGTGATGCTGCTGAAGAAGAGCATTGCCTCGGAGAAGAAGGCGACCGGCGAAATCCTGCGACTTCAGGAGGAGAAGGTGAAGCTCTCCCATGAGATCGACCTGTTGAAGGAGAAGAACACCGGCTGGAAGAAGCAGCATGAGAATAGTAGTTCCTCGATGCAGGTGCTGCAGGCTCTCGTCATGGCACAGAAGGAGGAGTTGGTGAAGCTCTGCATCGAGCACCCGGCTGCTGTCAAGGTACGTAATGCAGCCGTGGAACAGATGATGAAGGCTCGCGTCGAGAAATCCCGCGTCATGGACAGAATGAAGAAGATGGCGGAGGAGACGTGCAAGGTGATGGAGGTCATGGAGGCGATGAAGAAGTAGTTACGACTCCGCGGCGAATTAGATCATTTGGGGTGATAATCTTCCTTCTTCTTTTGCTCTTGTGTTTTATCTTTTGCTTCGGGTGTTTCGCCGCACGTGTCACGTTCTCTGCGAGGCATGAATAGAACAATGATTTTTTTTAGGGAACGAATAGAACAATGCTAACAATGAGATGACTAGCAAATTAGATCATTTTTATCGCCATATGGCACTGGGTATACCGCACGGTTCTTTGCTCCTCCTCGATCAGGTCGTCGGCGCATTTATCCGAGCAGTCAAATCACAAGGCCCCGCCTTCCAGCAGTAATGAGCCGTCAAATCACAAAGGCCCTCACCTCTCGCGAAACTGACCAAACCAGATTGCCCCGCCCTCTAGCCTTTTAAAAAATGTATACTTTTGTACAACAGTAGTATCGATGGATTGCGCCATGGAGCAAAACATGAAATTAAAAAAAAGGTGGTACATATAGAGAGTGCTCGTCGCAAAATTATGCATGTAGTACTATTAAAAAGGCTAGTCACAATAATGGTGTCCAGCACAACCCACCCCTCAAATAAAACTAAGAGTGTGCTTGGATACGTTTTAGTCCCATGACTAAAAGTAGTGGGACTAAAACATGCTAGCATCACCCATGCTTGGATCCAAATACTAGAAAGGCTAAAATCAAGTTAATGAGCATTTATTATCCTCCAAACCCTCCAATCCAGAAATCGCATGTGTTAAAGGAGAGGAGTTAAATGAGTAGAGAGAGGACTAATCCACATGTTAGTAGGGGTTCCCCTGACTAAAAATTGTTAGTCTCAAGACTAGTTTTAGCCACTACTAGGAAAAAGCCTACTAATGGCGCACAAGTTTTGCCTACTAATGGCGCACTGCTGGTGCGCCATTAGTATCACGCCACTAGTATTTCTTACAAATGGCGCACCAAGCAGTGCGCCATTAGTATAGAACACCATGCGCCATTAGTATGCCTCCCAGGGGGCCATATTTAACCATGTGCTTTGGCATACTAATGGCGCACTATTGGGTGATGCGCCATTAGTGTGATTATAATAGTGCGCCATTAGTGTCTTGTGTGGTGCGCCACTAGTATGAATATTAGGGATTTTTTTCATTTCTGATATTTTCACAGGTTAAAAAATATTAGAGATAACATACAACACAGATCTGCTTAGCTTACATCCAGGGGGCCATATGTAACGATGTTACCTGCGTCCACTAGATCATATCCAACACACAAGTTTCATCATATATACATACATAGCCAACACATAGTTCCATCGTTACATATTACAAAAGTTTCACAATGTTCATTCAACACCATTATCCATCAATTCACAAAAGTTTCACATTGATACAAAATAAAAACACAAATGGAAAAGAAGCACTCCATCCATGCATGCTTCCGTGAATTAAATCAAATCTGCAAAATGATAAACAAGAAGTTAGAAGAAGAAGAAGAAGAAGAGAAGAAGAAGAAGACTAGAAGAAGAATAAGAAGAAGAATAAGAAGAATAAGAAGAAGACTATAAGCTTATTATGTAAACTTGATCATTTTGTGCTAACATAAGTAATTTTGGAGCTAACCTATAGGAAACTAAGCATATTAGAGATAAATAGGTAACTAAGAATATATATATATATATATATATATATATATATATATATATATATATCATTTTGGAGATCTGACATACCTAACATAGTTCAGTTCTCATTGTTCTTCTCCTTCTCCTTCCTCAGCCTGATGTGCCAAGAGCGGCGAGGCGGTGGAGGCAGCTGTGGGATGTAGTCTTCTACCACAATTGGCGTGGTCATGTCGCCCAGCTGTGGGATCGCCAGCGCCACCCTCAGCCACCACCATCTCTTGCCCATGGTCAGCCACCACCATCTCTTGCCCATGGTCAGCCACCACCATCTCTTGCCCATGGTCAGCCACCACCATCTCTTGCACCTGGTCAGCCACCACCATCTCTTGCCCTTGGTCAGCCACCACCAGCGCTAGGTCATCCTCAGCCTGATGCCCATCGTCATCCTGCAGCTCCTCATCCCCACTCTACTCTTCTTCTCCCCCACTCTAGTCCGGATCATCCTTCTTGTTGTCTTCGCTGCTGCCAGAATCGCTGCTGCTTTCGCTAAGGCCAGAATCGATGTTGCTTTTGCTACAGCCATAATCGCTACTGTTTTGGCTGTAGCCAGTGTCGCTGCTGCTGCTCCCATTGCCTGTCCAAATGCAACAATGACTGTTAACAATCGATGTGAGACAAAGCCAAATATGGAGGAATAAGAAGAGGCAGAACGCACTGGCATCTTCGTCTTCAGCGTAGCGCATGCGACACATAGTCTTGTTGAAAACCTTCACGATGAGCATTGTGGCGTCATTGTCGTACCTCAAGAGAAGAAAGTACCCGGTCCGCAGGTCGTAGGCACTGTAGAACTTCTCCCAGCCATGACACAGGTACATGTGGCCCTTCTCGATCACCAACTGCATGTCCCACAGCCTATGAACCCCGCTGCCGGCCTGTCGGAGCTTCACATTATCTGGCGGATCTTCACCCAGCATCTTCATAAAAGTGTCAGGCAGCCTCTGCAATTTGGGACAAGGAGTGATGTACCAAACAACAGAGTTATCATAATGAAGTGGGTGAAGGGGAGATCTCTCGTTTTATATACCTGCCTCATGGCTAATACTGAAGAAGAAAGTATGATAGTGAAGAACTCGAAAGCATCCAACTCGTACTCCGGTGAGGCAGAGCGGCGGTGGCTGCTTCCCCCCATCTCTGATAAGCAGCAGAATAGACCAATTAGTACCCTTACAACATTATAGCAGCATAAATTTTAAGCAGAAGATAATCAACATTAGTCGCAAGTACCCCATATGTCCTATTTTTAGCAAAGTCATGCTAAAATTCACGGAAAATTTCAGCATGACCTTTGCTGAAAATTTCAGCATGACCTTTGCTGAAAATAGGACATATGGAGTACCCAAATTTGCTGGAACGGAAGTTAATCGACATTCCGGCAAACTCAAGTGCCTCTCGGGGTACCTGCAAAATCATTATCCCCGCATAATGAAGTCGCCAATGGGTCATTCAGAAGATCACAAGTAGCATCATCACAAGTACAACATCATGACAAGTACAGCAGTAGCAGCAGTGAATACAGGCATAACAGCAGCAGCAGCAGTTAAGAAAAAGTTGTCGAAGCTTGTAAAACTTTACTATCCTAGAACAAATAAGATGGCAGTAGGTCCATTGGGACTCGTTTAAATGCAGAAAGTCTTGTTTTGGGTTCAGTTTACATTTCAGGTCAAGACTTATTCCATGTCTCCCTCCTCTTGCTCTTTTGCTTTGCCCAGAGAATTATTGGTACCAAGTACTACTACTAAACTTTTTTACTTTCACTGATTTAACACTTGTTACCTTCATACACAGTTAGCTCCTCACTGTACCTAACTGATTTTTTTTACAGTAGCTCAAGTTTTTGACAGTAGCTCCTCACTGTATGTGTAAGGTTTCAACAAGACTCATCATCAGTATATATAAGCAGGATCTCTGTAAACAAACGAACATCATGTTCACTAGTAAGCAGGATCATTGATTACTGTTAATTAAAAATAGAGCATCTGGCTTATCTTATCATGTTCACTAAGTCCACAAAAATAGAGCATCATCTACTCTGAATGATTTGATAATTAATACTGACAACTTCAGCATCTATAGACTTTGTGTTGTGGCAGCAGCTAAAAAACCCTACATCTTGTCTCTCTGTTTATTAAAGCTGTTGTTTATGTGTCAAGTTGACTGAATATCAACTTGATAGATCAAAAGCTGATAGAAATTGACAGATTTTGAGCATCAAGAGATCTGAATGCAGTTAACGTGTTTTGAAAATCAGAGAAGGCTAAGTTGACAGATTGTGGCCCAGGCCATACTAGTCTGATTTTACACTAGAACAAGCTCACTACACACACTACACTACACTACACTACACGTGCTTAAACTCTAAACATACACAAACACCAGCAATGCAATATGTAAACTACCTATGTTTATAGGCAACAAGAGTTATCATCAATGCTTTTGAGTTTATTAAGTACCTTCACTTCTGAGCTTTAAATGTCAAAAGAGCTTCACAGAATCTTGAATCCTCCAAATCACTCTTAACAGTTCTGCATTGCACAAAGGCAGCAATGAGCCAATGATATCAGTAGCAATAATAGGTGCTTACATTCTCATAGCGTTAGTATTAGTTAACCAAAATTGAACCTACAGAGTTCTAGTATAGTGAGTAACTCCCAATTCTTTTAATAGAAGCACAATTAACAACATAACTAAGGAGTCTAGGACAATGCCACCAGATAGAATTTGAAGGAAAAACGTTCTTCCAGAACCTTCAAGCCACAATCATACATAGAGTGGCTGATCATATAAGCTATATTTAAATAAACATCAACTAAACTTGATGACAAGAAAAACTACAATCACATTGATACACACAGATCAATTCTTAAACTAATTCTAACCAGATTTATAAGTACTCATGGACACCAGTTGCATCAGCGGCACAACACTAGATTACACCACCTAAACCAGCCAAACAATCAAGCTAGAAATAGTTGGTTGGACCATGGCTAACCAAACTCCAACCTACAAAGTTAACCTGCACTAAAAGACTTTTGCATCCTTTTTTAGGGTAACTTCTACATCCTTGTAAACAGCACAGCACAATTGAAAAAAAAATTGTAGAGCATCCTGTTACAAACTTGTTCTGATAATGCAAAGAACAGACTTGGGCGGGCGCGGCCGGTCCTCGGAGGGATCGGGGAAGGGTGGAGAGGGAGGAAGGAGGAAGGAGGAGAGGGAGGAAGGAGGAAGGAGGAGAGGTACCTGGGCGGGCGCAGCCGGTCGCCGGAGGGGTGGGGGTCGGCGGCGGCGGCGGCGAAGGGATGGCTCGAGGGCGCCTTGGTTGGTCGTGGGGAGGCCGGTGGCCGCGGTCGTCGTCCTGCACCCCGTGCCCGGACTGAGGTAGAGGCGGCGCAGGGCAGGGGCCGACGCGGGGGGCGCGG